>NW_027397069.1:65779489-66037487 GCF_003265705.2 Callorhinus ursinus
AGGAAGGAAGGAAGGAAGGAAGGAAGGAAGGAAGGAAGGAAGGAAGGAAGGAAAAGAAAAACTATTTAGTGCCTGAAAGCAGAAAACACTTGACTAATTAATAATTTTGTGTGGCCTATTCAGAATAGCACTTCGAACCTTTGATGAGTACTGATGAAATTTTATTTTTGTATTTGTCATTAGTTCATTGTGGTTAAGGATGGCAAGGAGGGGGTTGACAGAAAACAGGGATTACGCTAAATTTCCTTGCTGAAGATTCTTCCAAATTTAGTAACTGGCACTCAAAGGTATAGATGGCTACTACCCCAGAGAGAATTACCACCTGAAAATCAGAAATATGTACAGCTGTGGTTGTGAAGATGACCAGGACACAGAAGCCACTGGAAGATGACTCATAGTTTGAATCCAGGGTGTTGTGTCCCAGAGCTATCCTGGGGCCCTGAATTGTGCTCGTCACTGGATTCTGAGGAGCTGGGCTCTCTGAAGCACCCAGGGATTGTTACAGGATCTAGCTGCAAAGTCATAAAACCCTTCCTACAGGAAGAGAAATGTGGGACTAAAGCTTATACACTGGGAGGAGAGAGACAAATTTGAATGTTGCTCAATCCCTGTGATTTAGTTTCTTTCTGTCCAAGCACCATGTCCTCATATCTGGGGTATGTAGGGCAGAAGAAGAGGGTACAATCAAGAGCAAATAAAGACTAAAAGATCTCTTTCACTAAAAATCTCTGTAAGGCTTTGAGCACTCAGGGGTGTGTAGTCTTATGTAGTTTATGAATACAGAGAATAAAATATGCAAGGGTGGCAAGTCCTTCCTTTGCTCATTAGGACCAAGAACAGTTATAGGGACCTGAGGAATAAGTCATTTTCCTGCATGAACCCAGGCTAAAGAGAGAATAATAGGAAAAGGTAAATATGAGTTGGCAACCAAATTAAATATTGACAGCATTTAAATTTTTTTATTAAATATAGCTGTAGTAGTTACTATTTACCAGGTCCTGTTTTGAAACACTTTAAAAATATTCATTTAAACTGTCATAATGACTCTGTGAAATAAATATTATCTTTATCTCCACTTGATGGGGATTTTCAGCCATTTTATACTGCCCATAATATTCATTTCATTGGGTATTAGTAGCTACTGTAGCACTGTGCCCTATAAGTTGGAACAAAAATGAGGGGAAAAGTGAGTGCAGTAAGCCATACAACCATGACACACACCTCCAAAGGTATCCAAGTATATTTGGGGAGAATTCTAAGGAGCTAGATTAGCCTATTCATTTATTTTATTGTCCCAGGGATTTAAGAAACTTGGATTTCATAATGTTGCTGGGAAACATGATTAAAAGTAATATCTTAGTATCAATTCCAACAATATTTCTAGCAAAAGTCACCAAGTCAGATCTCTGCAAGGACCAGGCAGGTAATGTAAGTGAATGAATCTACTCTGATGTAGAAATACAGTGTCTGCCCCATATAGAGGGGGGAATCAGCTTCTCAGATCCAGCTAATTTGCTCAGACTCTCCATTTTGTTCAAGAGAAGCTAGAAATCCATATTTCATGCTAAATCTCCCTATTTTTAAATGTTTGCAACTAATTCAATTTTTATAACACTATGTAGGTTAACAAAGCAAGTCTGCTAGTCTCTTCCTGGCTCTTGGGCATCCATTCTGCAATATCTGCTCCATGGCCTTTGTGCCAGGGCCACATGGGGAATGTCCTTATAAGAAACTGAGAATCCTATCCTATCAAGGGCTCCAACTTATGTGCAAGTCATGCTCCCTCTGCTGAGCTGCAGTTGGCACAGAGCTTTCCTTTTTCCTCTCTGGAATTTCTTTTAAAACATTTTGAAAGGACTTCTTTAGAAGTGCCAGCCTTACTTATTCTTGTGGAGTCTGAGCAAGAGGAAATAAACAGTACACTGCATAATTGTTTCCCAGTCACTCCCTTGAACCATAATCAAAAGGCAAGATTGCTCTGAAGTTTCTCTAATTAGTTCAAGTGTACCCAGTGTGCCTGGTTCTTTGTCTTCACCAGTTTCTCTGACATTGTTCTTCTGTTTGGGAAGCTATCATAAAAGACTCAGAACAACCTAATTTCACGCTAGCTTCTGCTCCATGATGCTCCATTCCTGGAGCTCCAAGGGCTGCTCAGTGGCTCACATCGGTCTTGGCTGTCCCACCAGTCCCCTCTATCACAAGAGCTGGAACATGTCTGTCTGCTCACTGCTACTAAACTAACCTTGGCCAAGTATCCAACACACATCCCTAGGTAGGTGCTAGTAATCCGAAAAATTATTTTAGAATGATTCAATGTAAGAGCAAACAAATTCCTTGAGATTTTGTCATTTCATATACAGCTGACCATACCATCTTTTTTTAAATCTCTTGGATGCCTTGACTTCTGGAACACAGCACGTATCTCCTTGCTTCTCACAGTGCTGGCTCTTCCTTCCCTCTCTGGACTATTTGCTCTCAGTTACCCCTCAGGTAGCTATTAGGCAGTTGGGGCTCTTCTTTCTGATCCCTACAAACTGGACTCAACCCAAAGAGCGATGTCAATAGGGTTCTGGGTCCAAATAAGCTTAGAAGATGCTAGGCTGACTTAAGTTTCATGTTTCTTTATTGCAGGGTTTCCTTGGGTTTTTAGTATACTAATGTACTTGAGAATTTCTAACAGCTTTTAAAAATTACTTAACTCTGAAAGTCTTCTGAGAAGTATTCTAAAGGTCAAATATTCCATGGGTCACATCCTGGGAAGACCATTCTAAAGAAAAATAAGCCAACTGAAATAATCCTAGATTAGGATGTATGTAGGATAGAAGAATAGAAGGACCATGAGTGAAGGACTATACTTCTTGACTTTTAAAGGTCTTTATAAGACCTCAGAAGTTAGTGGGCAGTCATGATTCCTTCAAGAACTCTCTACTAAGTCACTAGGGTAGTCTCTTAGTTCTAGTGAGCAGAACACTTGACACAATTCATGTCCTTGAGGAGTTCTTCCTTTTTGATGCAGCCTGACTGGATCTGCCACAAAACCTCAGAGGAAAGAGCTCAGTCAGTCTATACTTGTGTATATATGATTGCTTTGATGATGTGTGAGGGAAGATGTATTGAGGACACAAATTGTAAATAAAGCTTGATAGAACAGTCAGAACCTGACAGAAAGGTTTGTCAATCACAGAGGAAAAATGAAACGTGAACAATTCCAAGACAGTAACCTTTGGAAAAACCAACAATCAATGAGCAGGGAGAGAAAGAAGAACCAAAAATATTACAGAGGAGAAGCCAGAGAAGAAAGAAGAAAATCAAGAGACTGCATTATTAATAGTAGTAACAGTGGCTAACATTCAGTGAGCTATTGTATTTATTCATTGCATTCATCCAGTGAACTTGATATTATATTATTGAATCCTCACAAGAGCCCCAGTGAGCTTGCTGAAGTTAAGAAATTGCCCAAAGTCACACAGCTAGTAAGTAGTGGTAGAGTTGGAACATGAAGCAGACTACTCCTAAAGCCCATATGTAGAGATGGGGAAGTTCCCTCCCACCCCTGCAAGGTGGAGGAAGAGCTTTAGAAAGAAGAATGTGGGTAACAGTGCCAAATACCACAAGGACACAAGTGAAATAAGAACTGGGAAGGATTTGGGATTTGGCAGTTATAAATTTTGGAAAGTGCACTTTCCAAAAGAAAAGAGTCACAGAAACAGAAACCAGATTATTGGTAATGAGACAGGGATTGGATACAAAGAACTTAGAAGTAGTTGGATATGTAGCATTTATTTGAGAAGTTTGACCTCAAAGGAAACTGAACTTTCTGGAGGCACCTTAGTAAAACCCTTAATCCATTAAGGGGCCAGTATTCTACTCAGGATATAGTAGTTGCTTTAACAACTCTCAAATCTCTGTGGCTAAAAACCATAGAAGTTTATTTCTTGCTCTCATTAGAGTCCAGGGAGGTTTGTGGAGGAGGAGCACTCTGCTCCACATAGTCATTCAGGAACCTAAGCTCCTAGCATCCTCTACCTCAATCTGTGACTCTTTAGACCAGGGAAGAGCTTATGAATAAAAGATGGGAAGAGGGAGAGATGCGTAGTGGCTAGGCTTAGAAGTGATGTACATCATTTACATCCATATGTGTCCAGCTATCACATGTTCACATGACCCCACTCTGACCAGAGGGCTATCTGGGAAATGTGCTATAGATGTGTGCCCAGGAAGAAAGGCAAGCAGCTCACCTTTAGCCTGTCTCTCTGAACTCCTCTGCTACAACTCTGTTCTTCCTCTGCTTACTAGCTACATGGTAGAGTGAAGAGGGTAAGATGCTTAAAGACCCTAGTTTCCTTTCCACTTTCATCTCAAAAATGAACTTGAAGTCCAGTCTTGGTATAGGCTACCATCCTCTCCTGCCTTATCTCCCCTGACTGGCCCAGAGTTGGCCTCTACCTGCAGTGCTGGACTTCTATTTCCAAGGAGACTGGTGGCCCTAAGCTGGACCTGAAATAAGAGAAGTGACTGTGGGATCAAAGTAAACACAGAGCAAAAGAAAATCCCATGCACTGTGCTGACAATTCCAGGGAAGGCTATCACATAGTAAATGTGAATGAGTAGGGCAGGCAGGGAACAGTGGGTCCTCTAGATATATTTGCCCCTCCTAAAATTCTAGCTGAGTGTCAGTGCTTAGGAATATGGCTCCCTTGTTGCTAGATCTTCACATTTTTCAAGACAAGTCAGAAATCTGGACTTTATTTGAAAAATCAGTAATTTAAAAAAAATTGATCAAACAAAATCCCTGTGGGCCAGATTCAACCAACAAGCTAACAATTTTCTATCTCTGGATTCTGCAGTGTGACTCCAGGGACTCTAACCTCTTCACCATTCTGCTGCTCATAGAGCAATCAGAAGAGCTCAGCCTCTGGTACTCTTGAATAACCCGTGTCATAAGGAGGGAGGGAACTGGGGCAGGGCTTGGGGGTTGGGGGGAATGCATTCAGAAGAAGCACCTCTGATAAACCTGACTTTGAAACAAGCTACCAGATGCTGGTATGCCAATGATGTCCAAAGTGCCAGAAAGAGGATGCCCCTTCTGGGTGCATGCAGTCTAGAACATTCCAAGGTTAGGCTAGAGATTGGGGATAAAGAATCTGTTCCTCAGGGGGACCTCTACTTCTCATTATCTCTTGGATCCTGGCATACTGTTGACAAACTCTGTCCCACATCTGGGTTCTAGCACACCCCAATTTATTCTGTGCAATAAAGCAACTCTGAGCCATTATGATCTCACCAAATACTTAGAGAAGGTGACTTGTACATAAACAAGTTACAGAAAGCCAATAATGATTTATTGCCATGTGATATTTACTGCATCTATGACATCCAGGCTTACAATCTTGACTTTCCTTCATTTTAACTTAAATCCCAGTTGAAAAAAAACCTTCTGATTAAGTCTGAGAAGGGATTCACCAACATGGAAGATGGAAAAGCTAGAAAAAAAATCTAGTATTGAATTAGAATTAGAGGCATTGGTATTACTGTGGGAATTTTTAATACATATAAACAGACATGGGAATAGTTACAAATGTGATATATGTGTGTATATTAATATATATGTATGTACATGTGTATACATAAATATAGTTTCAACTTCATCTGCTGAAGGGGCCTGGGAGCAATGACAGCCCAGTAGAAATAAGCATATTGAGTGCTCAAATCAAACTTGGCATGTCAATGTCATTTTTCAGTAAAAGGAACCGGATCTCTTCAGTGGAATAGCAGTTTCTATCACTGGGTTAGGAAGAGCACACCTTTTTTTTTTTTTTTTTGACAGAAAATACAAAAATACTCAAAAGAATTACTGGAACAAAAGAGTAAGAGCCAGCTTGAAGGGGCCCCCACTGGCCAAATCTAGAAAAATTTTATTATCTAAATATACAGTGGGCATAACACTGTTTAGCAGCTGCAGAGACCCCACATGGTTCTGTCAATGCCCTGATAGAGAATTTGAAGCCAATATTAAATTTGAAATATTTCAAATGGGTGGGTGCTGAAATACTTTAGCAACATAAACAATTGTATTGTCAGTGAGAGAGCCATCAGTAAAAAAACAAAACAAAAAAAACAAAAACAAACAAAAACCAGGTCACCTGACAGCCTATCCAAATTCCCATCTAAATATATTCCAGGCATGCCTAAAAGCTATGCAGGCACAGTTAGGGTATAGAAAGCCATATGCTCTTGAACTTTTTTATACTACGGTGCAAGATGATTATGACAAAATATGACCTTCACTAGTCCACAACAGATGCATCGCTAGTCTGTTTTTCAGTGCTCTCTCTCTCTCTCTCTCTCTCTCTCTGTCTTCATTTGAGAACATGAAAGAAAAGTAGATACTTAAGACACCACTGTCCACAGGCTCCTTTCTTGCTTGTTGGGACCAGCATTGATCTCAAATGATCCCTCTACTACTGAGACACATGCTAAGAACAAACAAAAGCCTATCACCCTGAAGACTGCTGAAAAGCAGGGCCATGGCCTGAAGGTTCTCAAGTGTGTGGGGTGTTTTCACTCAAATGGAAAGGCCAAAATAGTGCATTTGACAAAACACTATTTATTAGCTGTCCTACACCCTCCAGAACAGAAGAGCCACAGGTGTGTGCTGCTACAAACATCCCTCTAGAGCCCTTTCTGCACCAGTGGTGTCCACATTCTACTAAAAGCAATGTTTAATGTTAACTAAAGATTAAAAATTAAAATATGCTTTCATAATAATGACAAATGCCCTGCATCCACCCATATGTACTTTTGTGAGACAAGGCCCATAGGCATGGTCTAACTCAATTTAAATAGTAGTTAATGTATAAGAAAATGATCAACACCATTTTTTTTGGTCTTCATTTGAAAGGAAGGCATGCTTGTAATGACTCAAAAATTCTTGGCTCAAATTGTTGAAACTGCTTCCTGGTTACACTCTGGAGAGTAATTTGGTACATCTTAGTGAACATTTTTTGTTTTTTGTTTTTTCTTCTTTTTCCTTTGAGTGGATGTATGGAGCAGTTTTTATTTGGTCTTGTTTTTAATTAACCAGTGCAGAGGAGTATGGATTGATTGCTTATTCTGCTTCCTAGACCTAATTTGGAAAACATAATCCCCATGTGTTCTATGAGAAAGTAATATAATAGAGTAAATGTCTCATTTAATAACACATAATCCTTTTTGAAAGTTGCTTTTTCTCTCCTTGAGTGGGCCCAGTATTTTGTGAAACTTATTATGACTTATAAAAATGGATGGAACTTTGATGTACCATGAATATGACCATGACTGTCAGGGATATTTGTCTGCCATATGTTGTTCTTGAAGTATTTTTCTGACCTCTTTCACTGATAGAAGTACTGCACCTTTTCAAATAATCCAAATAGTTTCAGCTCTTAATTACTTCTCTGTTTAGAAATACACATACAATGTAGGATTGCAACCCATTACATAAAATCATAACCAAGGAGTCCATATTAACCTAAAGTTAATAAATACAAAGGGGAGAAGAGAAAGTTCATCCTTAAAATAGAATACCAGCCAACATGTGTAGACAGATTAGGGAAAATAATCATTAGTTGACAAACCATCACAGCAACACTTGGTACCAGCAGGAGTTGTCAATGGATGTGAAGTTTGGTGGATGGAGGTTTTTGGTTTTTTTTTTTGAGGGTCTTTTTCTTTCTTCCTTTATTTTTTTTATTCTTTAAATTTTTATTGTTATGTTAATCACCATACATTACATCATTAGTTTGTGATGTAGTGTTCCATGATTCATTGTTTGTGCATAACACCCAGTGCTCCACGCAGAACATGCCCCCTTTAATACCCATCACCAGGCTAAGCCATCCCCCACCCCCTCCCCTCTAGAACCCTCAGTTTGTTTTTCAGTGTCCATTGTCTCTCAAGGTTCGTCTCCCCCTCCAATTTACTCCCCTTCATTCTTCCCCTCCTGCTATCTTCTTCTTCTTTTTTTTTTTCTTAACATATATAGTATTATTTGTTTCAGAGGTACAGATCTGTGATTCAACAGTATTGCACAATTCACAGCACTCACCATAGCACATACCCTCCCCAATGTCTTTCACCCAACCACCCCCTCCCTCCCACCCCCACCACTCCAGCAACCCTCAGTTTGTTTCCTGAGATTAAGAATTCCTCATATCAGTGAGGTCATATGATACATGTCTTTCTCTGATTGACTTATTTCACTCAGCATAACACCCTCCAGTTCCGTCCACGTCGTTGCAAATGGCAAGATCTCATTCCTTTTGATGGCTGCATAATATTCCATTGTGTATATATACCACTTCTTCTTTATCCATTCTTCTGTCGATGGACATCTTGGCTCTTTCCACAGTTTGGCTATTGTGGACATTGCTGCTATAAACATCGGAGTGCACGGACCCCTTCAGATCCCTACATTTGTATCTTTGGGGTAAATACCCAGTAGTGCAATTGCTGGATCGTATGGTAGCTCTATTTTCAACTGTTTGAGGAACCTCCATACTGTTTTCCAGAGTGGTTGCACCAGCTTGCATTCCCACCAACAGTGTAGGAGGGTTCCCCTTTCTCCGCATCCCTACCAACATCTGTCGTTTCCTGACTTGTTAATTTTAGCCATTCTGACTGGTGTGAGGTGGTATCTCATTGAGGTTTGGATTTGGATTTCCCTGATGCCGAGCGATGTTGAGCACTTTTTCATGTGTCTGTTGGCCAGAGCATTTCTATCTCTGGCACCCGACCCCGTGTGGAGTCTCCAAACCCAGCAGATCCCTGCGGTGCGTTCCCACGCCACTCCTCCTGGGGGAGGAAGGGGAGTCTCCCCGGCTCTGCCATTTGTTGGGCCCCTGCTGGAGGAGCAGTGGCCCAACTGTGCCACAGATCACAGTTTATGGCAACCCCGAGCTGAGAGCCCGTGCCTCGGCTCTGTCTCTGCAGCCGGCTTCCCTGCTCTGATACCTGGGAGCTCTGCTGCACTCAGGCACCCCCAGTCTTTCTGTGACCCCCAAGGGTCCTGAGACCACACTGTCCCGTGAGGGTTCCACCTCCCGCTTAGCCACTGGAGCGATGTCCCTCAGTGGAGCCGACTTCTGAAAGTTCTGATTTTGTGCTCTGCGGCTCTATCACTTGCCAGAAGCGGCCGATGGAGGCCCCCTCCCCCGCCGTCTATCCTCCCGAATATCGCCTCGGATTCACTTCTCCACACGTCCTACCTTCCAGTAAGTGGTTGGTCACTTTTCTGTTCAGCGAGTTGTTGCTATTCTTTTTTTCGATCTCCTGTTGAGTTCGTAGGTGTTTAGAATGGTTTGATCCCTATTCAGCTGAATTCCTGAGACCAAATGAAATCCAGGTCTCCTACTCCTCCGCCATCTTGCTCCACCCCCCCTGGATGGAGGTTTGAGGGATAGGATAATTTCAGAACATTTCTACACAAAAGATGGATCAAATACAAAGGGGGAAATGGCAGCTTTATGTGAGGAAAGCTGGCAGACACTAACTTGTCCCAGTAATCACAATCAGCATCTTAGTGGAACCAGTAAATACCATGTGACCACTGACATGATGTGCGGCAAAGAGTACAGCACCATTTCTGGGCTATTTCTGCCAAGAATATGTGGCTCACATCTGATTAGGAGGAAACATAAGACCAACCCCAATTGATAGTCATGCTATAGACCACTGTATTCTTTGAGCTTTATGAAGACATGAGGACAGGAAAAGACTGTTCCCAACTGATGGAAATTGATGTGACATGTTCACTAAATATAACCTACATTCCTAGGTAGGATGCTGGGCCAGAGAGGAAAATAGACATTTGGTGGGACAGTTGGTAAAATTTGAATGGGGTTTATGGATGGGATGGTAATGTTGTACCAGTGCTGATTTCCTGATTTTCAGAGGTTTGCAAAGTGGCAATGTAAGGGAATATTCTTGTTTGGGAGAAGTATATCCCAGAATATTTAGTGGTAAGGGGAAATCTGGGTTTGAGGGATGAGGAAGTTCTTTGTTTTGTTCTTGCAACTTTTTGGTAGATTAAAAACAAAACAAAAGACTGGAAGAAAATAAAGCATAATAGGAAGAATAGTTGCCCTCTGAATACCAAGATAATCCCTGGGTTTTAAAATGTTTTGTTAAATTTTGTTATACTTTCCAGGTATTCTATAATAAACATGCATTTTTTTTAGTCGAAGGGCATTATAATAAAGTACATAAAGTATACCCACTTGATTTCTTACTTGTGTATACACACTGGGCGAGACAGTGAACATTTCCAGCATCATATAAAGTTCGTCTAAGGGACTTCCCTGTTCATACCTCATCACCAGAAGTTTCCATTATTCCAACTTCTGTCAGCTATCTTTACCAGTTCTTGAATTTAATATAAATGAATGACACAATTATGTTCTCCTTTGTGTCTGGCATCTTTTCTCAATATACGCGTGAGAATTATTCATGTTATATCTACCAATAGTTTACCCCTTTTAAGTGCTGTGAAGTATTCCATTATTTGAATATATCAGTTTATCCACTCTGTTCTTGGTGAGAATTGTTTTTCCTGTTTGGAGCTATTATAATAAAATTTCTATGAGCTCTCTTGAACATTTCATTTTGTGGAACCATGACCTCGGGGGAGGAATTGCTTAGATGTGGTGTAGACCAATGGTCAGCAAACTTTTTCTGTAAAGAATCAGATAATATTTTAGGCCTTGCAAGCCATACATTCTGTCATAACTAATCAACTCTGCCACAGGCATTACCCATTTTCCATGCCTTTTTAGAAACTAGTAGTTGCCTCTGGACACAGTTCTGATATCTGTGTTTGTGACAGTTATTTTTGATCATGAGGCACAGCATGAGAACAAGGCAACATACTAAGGATGACAGGGCAAAATATATATAAAGAAAATGAGTCTCTGATGGCATTTTTGAGCAGCTAAACCAAAACCAGAAACTACCTACTTCAAAAATAATTTATATGTGAGAAAATAAATCCCTATTAAGATTCTGTGAGTTTAATTTTTTGTTACTTATAACTCAATGCATTGCTAACAGATATTTTAATTCAGCTTCAGTTATTCAATAAACTAACACAGATTTGTTGAATACCTATTGTATACACTATGATTCTGTTATGCTTTTGTTTCACTGAGTATTAAAAGGAGTTCACAACAAGAAAAAGAAGAAGATAGCAGGAGAGGAAGAATGAAGGGGAGTAAGTCAGAGGGGGAGACGAACCAGGAGAGATGATGGACTCTGAAAAACAAACTGAGGTTTCTGGAGGGGAGGAGTGTGGGGGGATGGGTTAGCCTGGTGATGGGTATTGAGGAGGGCACATTCTGCATGGAGCACTGGGTGTTATGAACAAACAATGAATCATGGAACAGTACACCAAAACAAATTATGTAATATATGGTGATTAACATAACAATAAAAAAATTAAAAAAAAAGGAGTTCACAACATAACTCATACTTGAAGAGCTATAGTATTTTCAAAGTAAATAGAGAAGTATATCAGTAAATATTAAAAATGAACACATGATGCATAACCACCCTATTTCAAATAAATGATATGATAGTGACCAATTGATATTTATAAATACAAGTATTCTCCCTATTCTTTGTGGGAAAATAAATATTTCCTGCTGGATATTGAAAGGGAAAGGACTGCTTCAGTCTAAAGATTGACTTTGATGCCATTCACAAGTGAAAGGCAGTTGCTTTCATGGAGAGATTTAAGAGCTCCTAAAGTCCTGTGTAAGCAAAGTTAAATTCCTAGCCTGCATGTCCTCATGTTTTAGAAAGCCTGCTGCTAAAACACTTTTTTGGAATTAAGGAATTATCCAAGAGTGTTCCTTATTAAAATAAATATCTTAGCCAGAAGGTGTAACATTAGTAATCATTATTGTAAGTTTGTATCCCATGGTGCTAGCTGAAAGCAAGCCTCTGAAGGATTGAGGTGATAGAGAGGTATAATTTGAAGGAGGTTTGCAAAGAGAGGTGTGGAAGGGAGTTTTGGAAGGTTTAGGATATTCCCTTGGAAGCCAAGTATATTTGTCTACACAGGCTGCCATAACAAAATACCACAGACTGGGTGGCTTAAATGACAGAAACTTATTTGCTCACAGTTGTGGAGGCTGGAAGTCCATGATCAAGGTACCAGTAAATTCAGTTTCTGGTGAGATCTCTCTTCCTGGCTTGTAGACGGCCTCCTTGTCACTATGTCCTCACACGGTCTTTCCTTGGTGCCTGTGCTTTGGGGGAGACAGAGAGCAGGCTCTCTGATGTCTCTTCTTATAAGGACACTAATCTTCTTGGATCAGGGACCCACCCTAATGACCTCATTTAACCTTAATTACTTCCTTAGAGGCCCCATCTCCAAAAACAGCCACCTGGGTGTTAGGGCTTCAACATATGAATATTGTGGGGGACACAAACATTTGGTCCATAACACCAGGAAACAGAATGAGGTACTGAATGTTGAAGGAACGGGAGAAAATCATACAGAAGCCATGTGACATGAAGGCGTGGTCACTGGCTTGGGGGCCCAGGGTTCTGGTCCAGGCCTTACCACCAACCTGTTGTGTCATGGGCTATGTGGTTCAACCACTTTGTATACCCCTAGTTTAAATGAAAGAAGCAAGTGGGAGATTGCTACAGTCAAGCATATAATGGGGTAGATGTGGAAAGAGGCAGTATGGCTCTTAGATTAGGGAAGCAGATCCCTGACACTGGCCCCATGCCTCAGGATTCAGTGCTCTGGAGTGCCTTCCTTCAAGGAAGTCCTCCTCTAAAGCCTGGCACTTGTTGGGACTAGCCATGCCATCTGCACCTGGCGTGCCAAGCCCAGATGATGGCCATTTTCTTTCCCAGGAGCACTTTCCAACCTTCTACCTCACATGTAGTGTAGACCAGAAGCCCTATGGAGCTCTGGAACTCATACATACAGAGTCATCCTAGAGCCTTCTAGAGATACCAAGTCCCAGGAAGCAGCTTGAAGAACAGGTTACTACCACTGGCTGCCACAGTGATTCTTTTACAGGATCACATGAGATTGGGTCACCAAAATAGTGCTGAAACACTAAATTTGGACTCTGACTCACATAGAACACAGGACAAAGAATCTTCACATGCACTGATTGGAAGATAAATAAGTACCTCTTCTCTATCATTTTAAGTCTTCAATAAATCACCAAAACTCACATGATCCATGAATTTTGTAATACAATTTCTAATCAAACTGCTTATATAGACAGGCAACCTACAAAAAGATTTTCCCAGAGCCCATGTGTCCTGGGGATAGCTCTAGAAAGGGGCATACCTACTTTACATTTTGTCCGAAACTATATATGGTTAAGAGATTAGAGGAGTAAAAGTAGATAAGAATTAATGGAAAGTTTCCAGAAGGGGAAATCCTGGAGAGCAATTCAGAACCTTTAAGTATCTTAGTTTCTTTTAAATAACACTAAGGACAATAAATTAAATTGAATCTCAAGGCTTAAAATTAATTACTGAATGTTGAGCTCTTCAGCACTAATCACATGTCAGATATCTGGGTACTTACTCATTCACTGCTCTCTATATAAACAGACCCCTAACCCTGATCTTGGCAGTTGAACTGTAGAACAGGCTGCTGAGGTGTGGTTTTCTGTCTCTCCTCTTATAATTGAAAAAGCAGCTAGGCCGTTCTTAGTGGGTCCTTTCTAGGCCTTAATTGGACCGGTTCAATCTGTGATTTGGGTGCCCAAAAGCCTTTGGATACAGTGCCAGTTATCAGTTGATTACGTTTCAGCTCCAATCCACCCTTTGTTACCTGCTCTGCCATATTGGAGCTAGACCATTTAAGCATTTCTCCTTTGCAGCCAGCGTGATGTTAGGCTTTGTCAGTAAAGTGCTGTGGAGGGACACTGCAGGAGGAAGGGTGTTCTCTTCCTGGTGCCAGTGCGTTCACCTCCTTAGACAACTGCATGTGTATGGTCTTTTCTGCAATGGGCCAGCAACAAATATCACCTTCCAGTGAGCATCTTCCCCTGCCACCTACCTCAGAAAGCCATGCAAGAGAAACGCCTCTGGTGGGGGGTCCTTGCTACTACAGGCTTCCCCCAGCTCCTCCTTTGTACCTTCGGAGTTCACTTTCCAATAAAATGCTGGCAAATACTCATTTTCCAATGCTAAACTTATACACCCATTGTGGGAACATTTTCATTCTGCAGAGACTGCAAATGGTTTAAGAAGGGAAAAACAGAAATGAGCCTTAGGGAACACTTAATATTTCTCAACATGTTTGTACCATTTGTACTCCCCAGAGGAAGGAAGACTGGGAGAAATGAGGGCAGGGTTGTGCAAGCTGCCAAGGGACAGGTTGGCAGGTTGAGTATTCGTCTGGTTCTTAGGGTACCTGAAACTTCTGGCATATATCCAGATGCCAAGGTCAGTTAGGAACACTTTTTATGAATCAGGCACTGTTTCAAAGATTTCTAGAATAATCATGTAATTCTAACCACCACCATATGAGGACAGCCCAACTATTAGCCTTGTTCTAAATGAGATTGCATAACTTGGTTGAGGTCTACAAGTGGCAGAGCTTGGGTTTCAACCAGGACATTCTGGCTGCAGAACCATACACTCTTAACCACTGTGCTAAAGTCCTGTACTTGGTGGTCAGGCTTGGAATGTCTTTGGAGGGAATCCCTCAAGACAGCCCTTAAAAAAAAAAAAAAAAAGCAAACCCCATAGTAGCTTAACCACTCTGTTTTACATTATACTACAACCCAAATCTGTTTGAACCCAAATATCCACTTCCTCACTTGGCATCCAAACACCGAAAGTTGCTAGAGATGTCACAAAGCCAGGCTGTCATACAGAATTTAAACTCATGATCATTAATCTCAAAGGGACACAGAACCCTCCCCACTGATTCTACTGGTTCCCTCACCATAAGCTCCCATTCCCACACTCTGGGGCATTTCAACTTTCTCTTCATCCCTCAAACCTCTCCCACCCTCTTCCTCCCTACCTTGCCTCATTTTTAACTGAAAAGTAGAAGTCATCAGATAAGAACCTTATCTTCCCACAGTGGAATCCACAGGCCCTCCGGCATTTGCAGACACATTTTCTTCCTATTGAAATGGGAGAAAGGCCTTCCTTCTAACAATGGTGGGTTCTTCCACTGTACTCAGGTCATTCTACTCCCTGCTGTGTCAGGAGTTCACTCCTTCAATCTTCCCTCTCTTTCCTGCACTCCTGTAGCAATGCTCTCTCTCTGTGATTGATCCCATCAGTATATTCATATGCTCTAGTATCTCACATCTTAAGATTCTTTTTTGATGCTACAGCCCATTCCATTGCTCTGTTCTCATCCACAGCAAACCTTCTTGTATTCATTTTTGTGATATATACATACAATGGAATATTACTCAGTCATCAGAAATGATGAATACTTGCCATTTACATCGGTATGGATGAAACTGGAGGGGATTATGCTAAATAAGTCAATCAGAGAAAGACAATAATCATGTGGTTTCACTCATATGTGGAATATAAGAAACAGTGCAGAGGACCGTAAGGGAGGAGAGGGAAAACTGGATGGGAAGAAATCAGAGAGGGAGATAAACTATAGAGACTCTTAACTATGGGAAACAAACTGAGGGTTGCTGAAGGGGAGGTGGGTGGGGGATGGGGTCACTGGGTGATGGGCACTAAGGAGGGCACACAATGTGATGAGCACTGGGTATTCTATGCAACTGATGAATTGTTGAACACTGCATCTGAAACTAATGTACTATGTGTTGGCTAATTGAATTTAAATTAAAAAAAAAAAAGGTATTCATTTTGTCACCTGACATACTTACCCTGTCCAGTTGACTTTTGTCCTTAATGCTCCAAATGGAACTGAACTAGTTAAGTCCCCAGTAACTTCCACATTTTCAAATCCAGTGGCTTATTCTCAGAAACTTACCTTATTCATTTAACTGGGTGGCCTTTAACATTGGTTACTTTTTCAAATACTTTTCCTGTCTTAGCTTCCCTGATAGCATATTTTCTTGGTTTTCCTTCATATCAGCCAGATTGGCTACATAGACCATGGATTGGGAAACATTTTCTAGGTTCCAAATAGTAATATTTTAGGCTTTGCAGGCCACATAAGACTCTGTCCCAAATTCTTTTTTGTATATTTGGTTTTTCTTAACATTTTAAAAAATATATAAAATGATTCTTAGTTCATGGGCAACACAAAAACAAGACTACAGACCAAATTTGGTCTATGGGTTGTAGTTTGCCAATTCCTGACTTAAAACAACAAAGGTTTAATTCTTGCTTATGTTCCATCTTAATCATGGGTCAGCTGAGGGTTCTGCTCATTTTAGTGACTCCAGAATCAAGCTTGTTGAACAGACACCATCTCAAACATGACAGTCTCTGTGCCAGAGTGAATGAAATGAGGGTTCTGGAATGTTCCACATCAGCACTTGTGGCTCACAACTCATTGGCTGGAAGTAGTCACAAGGCCCACCCAACCATAAGAGAGTCCTGAAATTTAGCCCCACTGATGAACATCACTAATCAGAATCACATTTTTGGAAGGTGGTTCCCCACAGGGTCTCTCCTGTTGCTGTATGTCTTACAAGCAGAGGTACTGACAGCTTTTGTTCCAGACCACCTTTGCAAGGGTGTCTTTTTGTATAGCAAAAAGCCATGAAAGATAGAAGTTGTGCCTCATTCTGGAGCATAGTTTTTTTACTGTTCAATATAATAATGTGTTTCTGAGGCAACAGATGGGCTAGTTGGCTTGGAACCCATTAAAAAGTTGGGATTCCCTAAGCTCTGAGTTCCTCACCTATGATACAAGCCCATGGTGTGTGCAACATCTATATATCACCCCCACTGGATTTGGGGACAGGAGGAACTGAGCGAACATGAAGTTCCTGTGGCTTTCTCTGTCATGCAAAATAGAGTGCTTTGTCCCTGACCCAGCATCTTGTGTCTTCTGACAGCATCCATGAAACCACAGCAGGCTAATTCAGAAGACAAAAAAGGTCCTCATCCTCATGGGCCTTATATAAGAGTGGGGCCACTTTCATTCTTGTCACTTTATCATAAAGGTCTTTCCTGAACTTCCCTATAAGTTATTCTCTACCACATCATCCTATTTCCTTCAAAGATATCATAAAATTTTAAAACATAAATTCTGTCTTAATTTTCCATTTCCCTTCTCTTGAATGTAAACTCCTTAAAAGTTGACATCACCATCTTCAGTGCCAAGAACAGTGGTCTTGGCACAACATGGCACAACAGTCATGTTGAAGGAAGAGGGGACAGAAGAGAGGAAGAAAATTAATGTGGGTGTTGTGTCCCTGATCCACAACAAGTCTGAGTACCTCTCTCCAGCTCCAGAGTCAAAATATATTCAGATAGGTTGGCCAAAAGGACAGCTAAGCCTTCAGGAAAGGTTAGCCACCGAGAGTCAATCCAGATTTAGAGATCTTTTTCTGTATTTCCATGCCAAACCATATCCCTGAATGGAGCTAAAAGTTTCTCCCCTGACTAGACAGATCCTTTGCTACAGACCTTGGCTGGTCCTTTGCTACAGACCCCCAGCCTTCCCTGCAAAGCCAACCCTGACTGTACAAGGAAAAGGCCCAGGTATCAACTTTGTGGTGGTGGGTTAGGGAGGATGGAGGCAGACAGTTTGTCTTTAATTTGCATTTTTCTCTTAGCATGGATTTTGTAAGGTTCCCTCAGTTTGCACTCTTTGTGGATTTTATTTCTAATCTAGTGACCCTTAACAATTTTTAGATGAAAAAATGCACCTACCTTGCCTTGCCTTGCCAAATTTGGAGGGGATACAAAAAAGGCCATTCTTGTAAAAATATGGGTTTTTGTCTAATTACTACTATCTCTTTCCAAAACTTAGTGTCTCCTGTTTATTTTTGTTCTGTTTTTATTTTGTTCTCTTTTGCTTTCTCGGTGGTTTTCCCATCGTTTTCTCCTTTTGCTTTTCACTTTGCCAGCTTTCTTTGGGATTTCACCTGAAATCCACAGCATTACTCTGACTGTTGACATTTTCAATATCTCTTTTCTCACCTGAATTTTAGATCTTGCAAACTGGCTTGGTGAGAGTGACAGCAATTTTTACTTATTTACTTTAAATTCAAAAGGTTTTGAATTTCTAGAGTAAGGTGATGTATTGTTTTATTAATTCAACCATTTAATACAGACAGAAGAATTTGCTGGCTTTTGAGTCAACATGAGAAATGGAAGACTCAATTTCTTTTTTTGAAGTGAGTTAAGCAAATGTTTACTTCAGTAATGAAGGGCAAATGTGAGTTACACACTTCTGGTGCCTTGGACTTGCTTTCTGATATTGGCTAAAACAGGGATTCTCAAAAAGGTACTCCTACAGAACAGTTTCCCAGTGAGATGGGCTAACGTGTTCTACTGCTCAAATTTTAACAATAGTATTTTCCCAATTACCTGGGGAAAAAATAGATGAACTGAACTATTTCCTTGATTTTAAGATTTTTCTCCCATAAATAGTGTTCATGCATGTGGAAGCTGCTGCTGCTTATCTGTTAACAAAAGTCAGCAGATGACCACACTTAATGAATCAATAGCAAACGAATATTTACATAAAATTCAGAATCTGGTTATCTTGCTAAATCTTTTGCATTATTTTTCCAAGTACATCTTTTCATACATCTGAAATGGTTCCTGGCTTCATGAGGAAATAAACTCAATATTTGTGGATCTCTAAAATGAATTCTTTGATTTCTAGTTGTTCTACTATCTAAACAAAATTGTCACTCTCTATTCTAGACCATGACACAGATCAGTATTCATAATAGCAAAATTATAAAGTGTTTAAAATTCAGTCTTAGAGAACCCTCATACTACTTATTCTATATTCTTCAAAATTCATTAGCTAACCTGGTCAGCCCAAAGGAGACTCCTAAATGAATGCTAAACAAGTCCAAATTCTATAACAAGATTGTACCTCCCACTGTCTCTTCCATGCACTTTCTCATCTGGTTTTTCCACTTAAAACTGCAGAGTCAGAATGTTTATTTTTTTCTGTATATGTTGATTTGAAAAAATGGTTATTCTAGGAAAACTTGGCTTAGTTAATGCCAATGAACATCTACTAGGGTTCTTTCTTTGTTTGCTGACTATGGATGACTATGGATGCATTTCCATATTAACAGTTATTCTTACCAGTTTCGTGTGTGTGTGTGTGTGTGTGTGTGTGTGTGTGTGTGTGTACTGAATGACCTATCGTTCAACCTCAGGTCAACAAGATGATTTAAACTACTATCTCTGTGGACCCATTGAGGATAAAAGCATACAAATCAAGCGCTGTGAAATAAAAGAAACATCATTCACCACACTGTTAGTCTGAGTAATAAGGCTGGATGCATGCTGAGTTTGGGTTAAGAGGAATAGAGCCGTCTTATAACATATGTGACATATGGAAGCTGTGTGCCCAAGCATTTGTGGTATAGATCATCTTGCAGGAGACTTCATGCCTCCACTGAGAGCACACACTTGATATTTATGACCCATCTGTCAATTCAGAGTTTACTTTGGTTTTTATGTTCCCAGTTCTCCCAATCTTGGTGGCCTTGAGTAAATGAAGCATAATTGGTTTCCATGGAAATATTATCACTCTTTGCATGTTGTAGTGCAGCTGAACATTTTAATTCTACTTGTTTTCATGTTTAAATGCATCAATAAATTGTTCAGATTATCTTTTCCCAGGTGAATTTCATGTCCAGGGTGTTACTTTTTCCAAACACCTAGTTGCTTGTAATGTTATAAGAGGAAAGGAGGTAACTTGCCTGTGTTGAAATAGATACCAAGACAATATAGCCCAGTACTGCATGAAAAATAAGTACCAGTAAATGTACTGAGAGCCAACTACTCTTACTTATCCAACTAAAATTGTATACCACATAACAAATAAGTGAGAGATGAAAAATTTATTCAGTTTTCTGGTTATTTTCTATGCTTGAGTGTTATGTTTGTCACTAAATAACTGCCAATTTTTTGCCACATAACAAGACAATTGTGATAGAGAATGTGAAAATAAAGTGGGTTTTTCAGAACCAAGAGTTCTGAAAAATAAAGGGTAAATCTTAACCTTGAAAGTGATGGTTAGGTTAAGAGAGGTATGCCCTGATCTGGATGG
This sequence comes from Callorhinus ursinus, assembly GCF_003265705.2. Lineage (NCBI taxonomy): Eukaryota > Metazoa > Chordata > Mammalia > Carnivora > Otariidae > Callorhinus > Callorhinus ursinus. The sequence goes on from NW_027397069.1 coordinate 65,799,705, forward strand.
GCCAGATGTTCTCTGAGGCACCCAGTCCCCAGATGCTTCTGTTCCTCTGCCTACCATATTAATCTTGATGTTTTTTTGTGATGCTCTCCCAGCCCATGGCTCCTCCTTCTGTATTCTTTGAGTGATTTAACCCACGATTGTGGCTTCTGTGGATAGGAGGCAGGTTTGTGTTTTTGCCCCAAACATCCCTGCAGAGCTACATACCCATGTTCCTAACTGGCCCATTGGCCTTCCAAAGGCCACTTTAGGCACTTCAAATGCAATATGACCAAATCTAAACTCTTTATCTTCCTCTTCCCTAAATCAGCTTGCCTCCCTTTATCCTTTGCATCTGGGAATGTTTCCACCAAACTCCTATTGTCTAAGCCAACCTTCTTCCTCACCTCCTATTCCCACTGCTCTGGGTTTAGGCCCTCGTCACCTCTTACTTAGTCTAGTGCAATGGCATCCTTACTATTCCCTGTCTCTAGTCTTAGACCACATTAATCAGTCCCTCAAAATCTTTCTCTGATATGCAAATTGTTATAAGCTTTTCCCTTGATAAAAATTCTTCAAGATCTTACCATCACCTAGGAAAAAATCTAACTTCTATTTACAATCCACCAAATTCTTCATAAATCTGAACCGTAGTTCTCAAATCAGCACCATTTTCTTAATTGCACTGCTTTTGAAGTGTTAGTGCTTTCACATTTTATCAAAATAACACATATATATAGTTTTAAAAATCAAGTAGTACAGAAGGTCTGTAATGAAAAGCAAATGTTCCTTCCCCGATCCTGTCCTGCCCCAATCCAGATCCCCCAGGACAGGCACTTTTCAGCACTCATTTCTAATTCTTCTGGCGTTCACCAGTGTATGTTTAGAAAATATACTTTTACTATCATTTTTTGCTTGGCAACTTTAGGGATCCCGTTACTTGGACTCCCACCTCCTCCTAACACAGTTACATCACCTATGTATCTCTCTCTCTACCTTTTTAAACTTCAAATAATATAAACTTCTATTTCTTATAGCATCATTTCTAGATATTGCCTTCCCACCCTTCAGATTGTAATATTAGGATAATAGCCTTCCTACCCTTTATCCTTCACCTCTTCTCCCCACTCCATGCCCCTTCCTAAATTTTATCAAATGTGCTTTTACTTTCGCAACCTGTATATGCTATTCTGTAACAATAATTAATTTTTCTGTTCTTTCTCTGTAGGTGGATTTTTCAAGTTTTAAATACCAATAACATACTTACATTTTGTCCTTATAAATATTGTTCACTGCAGAGCTCTTGTTTATGATGTTTCTTTTGTTTATGGAGCTTTTATTTTCTGAAATACTAATTGCCTTGCTAGGATTTCCTCCCTTTATCATATTCTTAAGTTCATCCATCATCTCAGTGGTACTGTGTGGTCTATGGATTCTTTTTTTCTCCATAACATCTCCCTCCTGGGTCGTCCATATTCCTGCTGCCATCTGGACTGATTGTTCTCTAGGCCTGCTGCATTCTGTCACTCTGGGACTCTTACTGTTCCACTGAGTAGGAGCCATTGTTTTCTGGATCCTTCTTTTGTTTACTGTCTCATTTGGCTGGAACATGAGTAATGTCCTAAGAAGTAGTGCATAGTACATGAGAAATAAAATTTCTGCATCTTGGCATATTTAATACTTACTGGCTCTTCACACTTAACTGACAGTGTGGCTTGTATAGCATTCCATATAACTTTCCCTCAGCACACATAAGGCATTGATCCACCTGATTCAGACATCTAGAATTGCTTAATACCCATCTTATTCTTCCTTTCTTGTAAGAGTCCTATGGTTTTCATAGATCTTTTAGATTGTCCCTTTATCCTTGCTTCTATTAAATTTCACATTGTTGTGTGTAAGTGTGGGAGATTTTTATCTTTTGCCTTGTTACATTTTTTTTATTATGCTAGACATAGAATAGAACATTTAATTAGAAGATTGGAGAAAATTATTTGATAATTTCTGCTCTCTGATTTCTATATTATCTATGGAAATCCCATTCTTTGGATGTTGTACTTATGATTTCATTTATATGAAATTCTAGAAAAAGCAAAACTATCATGACAAAAAGCAAATCAGTGGCCACCCAGGGCCCCCCTGGTAGGCAGATGGGATTGACAACAACAGGGTATAAGGGACATGTTGAGAGATGAAAATGTTTTACATAATGATGATGGTGTTAATTTCGTAAAATGATATTTGTCAAAGTTCATCCAATTGTACACTTAATATTGGGTAATTTTGAGGTACATTATACCTCAAGGAAAATAACCTTTTAAAAAGGAGCTGAGTCAAAACAGAGTTAAGAAGCATAATGAGATCTATAGCATGATATCTTTGTGTAAATTAAAAGTAAATACAACACACTCATAAACTATCATTCAGCCATAAATAGAAAAGAAATACTGACCCATGCTACGAAATAGACATACCTTGTTTTCAATTATGCAAAGTGAAAGTAGCCAGACACAAAAGCCACATCTTATATGATTCAATTTATATGAAATATTCAGAAGAGGCAAATTCATAGAAACAGAAAGAAGATTTGCCACTTCCAGGGCCTGGAGGAGAGGGAATCAGAGTGACTGATTAATTGATATAGAGTTTCTGGTGTGGGGTGATGAAAATGTTCTAGAATTGAGTGAGCAATGATGGTTGCACAACACTGAATGCACTAAATGCCCCTGAATTGCATATAACATGAACATGGTTAAAATAGTAAATTCTGTGTTATCTACATTTTCCCCCAATAAAAATCAGCACATGTATACTGTTTTTCCACTTGCAGCACTGATGGGGTAACTTATACTAGACCAAACTTTCCACCAAGAAAAACTATACAAACAGTATACATGTACTTTAGGGGGAACAAAAGCTTTTGAATCTGGTCATCAAAAATTGGCCAAGGCAGGCTGAACATGAGGGCGAGTGTATATATGACAGTCAGACTTCCAGATGGACCCATTGATCCTTGTCTCATGGTATTCATGCCTTTGAGTAATCCTTTCCTCTTGAGTGTATGTGTGACTTATGATTTGCCTCTAACCAGTATATTGCAAAGGCAATGGGCTGTCACTTCTGTGATTCCATTACATAAGGACTCTAACTTCCATCTTGCTGAGTCTATTGTTCTCTCAGCTTGTATACTTTGATGAAGAAAGTATTGGCATAGCCCATATGGCCAGGAACTGAGGACAGCCTATGGCCAAAAGCTAGCCAGAAAGTAAAGACTTCTGTCTAATAGCCTGCAAGAAACTGAAACCTGTTAACAACTGAATGAGTTAGAAGTAGATTCTTTCCTGGTCTAACCTTGAGATGAGATCCTAGCTCTAGCTGATACCTTAGTTGCAGCCTCATGAGAGAGCTGGAAGCAAAGGACTCAGCTAAACCATGTCTGGACTCCTGACCCTGAGAACTGTGAAATAATAATTTGTGTTGTTTTAAGTCTCTAAGTTTATGATAATTTATTACACAGCAGTAAATAATATAAAGAACTAAGAGCACAGAATGAAGGATACTATAGTAGGTTCTGGACTGTCTTTGCCCCCTTTCCCTCAGGGAATTGCTTGTTTTTAGTGCAAAAGATGGAGGCTGAACAGAGAATAGCTGCCTAGAGATTTTTCCAGTTGGGAGTCATAAATGAATGCAAGATTAACTTGTTAATCTTGCTAGACTTGAAGTACTAAGATCCTAAAAGTAAAGGAAACCACAGAAAAGTGAGTCCAACATTCTGCATCATTCTATACTGCATTTATCCTCAAAGAATTTGCCACATCATAAATTACTCTGGGTCAAGAGGCCAGGAAATTCAGCAGAAAATAGTTACCAAGTGGCTACATGATGGAACAGAGTTTATACACTCTAACAGAGCTGAGGGAAGTAAAATTGCAGATCAGGAAAAGACAAGGAGGAGGGACCCTGGTAAATATTTCAGGTTTTCATCTGAGACCCCTAAAGTGCCAGCCTCTAGATGAAGGGACAAAGTGGAACGACCAGCCCTCAGAAAGCCTGGAATCCCACTTGAATCATCTCAAACCCTGATTTCATTTAATTTTTTGCTTCTAGTTTAACTACTTCCTAAAGGGAAATTAAATGACCTCTGGGAGAGATAAAATCACCCACAGCCTATATAATATTTCATACAAGATGTCTAGCATTCAATCAAAAAATACCAGACATACCAGGAGACAGGAAAAATAACTGATTATCAAAAGATAAAATAAGCAACCAAAACAGATAATCCAGAAGATAGATGAAAAAGTGAGAATTTTGCCATAATATTGGAGTCTTTTTAAAGTCCAATGGAAATTTTAGATCTTAAAATTCCTATTACTGATTTTAAGAACAAATAAGAAAAATTTCACAGTAGAAAAAGAGTTAGTGAACTGGAACATCAAGTCATTTGAAACAATTCAGACAAACCACCAAAAAAGAAAAGAGGATGGAAAACACAAAAATAAACTATAGTTGGGGGAGTGGATGTTGTAACATATATATAACTGGAGTCTTAGAAGGAAAGAAAAGAGAGAATGGGATCAAAATACATTTGAAGGGACAAATGACTGATAATTTCCTAAAACTGATGATATTAGCCACAAATTCAAGAATCTCTATGAACACACAAGACCTTAAATTAGTAAAACCACAACTAGACACACTAATAACATTGCTGAAAACAAAGGATAAGAGTAAATATTAAAAACAGAAAAAAAATAAGTATCAATTTCCAGGGAGAAACCAAAAGAACTACTGACGTACCAACGAAATTGTGAAGCCAGAAGACAATGGGATGGCCTCTTAAGAAGTGATGAAATTATTCAATTAAAAAAAAAACAAACAAATTCTTTCAAAAGGAGAGGTGAAATATAGACCATTTCTAATTTTAAAAGTAAAGAAACATCCATTTATGATAAAAACTCTCAACAAAGAGGGTATAGATGGAATGCACCTCAAAGTAACAAAGGATAAGCCCACACCTAACGGTATACTCAATGGTAAAAAACTAAACGCTTTTCCTCTAAGCTCAACTTTTAATCAACTTTTAATCAACACAGTATTGGAATACCTAGCCAGACCAGTTAGTCAAGGAAAAGAACAGTCATCCAAACTGGCAAGGAAAAAGGAAAACCGTCACTGTTTACAGATGACATGATACTACATATAGAAAACCCTAAAGCACCACCAAAAAACTATTAGAACTAATAGAAGAATTCAGTAAAGTTGCAAAATACAAAATAAGTATGCAAAAATGTATTGTTTATATACACTAATAATGAACTATCAGAAAGAGAAATTAAGACAACGATTCCATTTACAATGGCATCAAAAAGAATAAAATACCTGGAATAAGGTAAAAGAACTGTACTCTGAAAACTACAAGACACTAATGAAAGAAATTGAAGAAGGCACAAAAAAATGGGAAGCTATTCCATGCTCATGGATTCAAAGAATTAATATTTTTATGTACATACTACCCAAAATAATCTATAGATTCAGTGTAATCCTTATCAAAATTCCAATGGCATTTTTCACAGAAATAGAACAAACAATCCTAAAATTTGTATGGAACCATAAAAGACCCTGAAAAGCCAAAGAAGTCTTGAGAAAGAGGAACAGAACTGGAGGCCTCACACTCCTTGATTTCAAACTATATTATAAAGCTAAAGTAATCAAAACAGTATGGCATTGGCATAAAAACACACACATAGATCAATGGAATAGAATAAAGAACCCAAAAATAAACCCACATATATATGGCTAATTAAATCACAACAAAGAAGCCAAGAATATACAATGGGGAAAGGACAATCTCTTCAATAAACGGTATTTGGGAAACTGGACAACCACATACAAAAGAATGAAACTGGACTATCTTTCACCATACACAAAATTTTATTCAAAATGGATTAAAGACCCGAATGTAAAACCCGAAACCATAAAACTTCTAGAAGGAAACATAGATGGCAAAGCTCCTTGACATAGGTCTTGGTGATGATTTTTTTAATCTGACACCAAAAGCAAAAGCAACAGGAACAAAAACAGGTGGGACTGCATCAAACTAAAAAGCTTCTGCACAGCAAGAGAAACCATCAACAAAATGAAAAAACAGCTACTGAATGGGAGAAAATATTTGCAAATCATTGCTCACACAACTAAATAGCAAAAAGAAAAAACATCATCGAATTAAAAAATGGGCAGAATATCCAAATACGCATTTTCCCAAATAAAATATATGGATGGATAAAAGATACATGAAAAGGTGCTCTAACATCACCCATCATCAGGGAAATGTAAATCAATGAGCTATCACCTCACACCTGTTAGAAGGGCTGTTATTCAAAAAAACAAGAGATAACATACTGGTGAAGATGTGGAGAAAAGGGAGCCCTTGTGCACTGTTGGTGGGGATATAAACTAGTGCAGCCACTGAGGAAAATGGTATGAAGTTTCCTCAAAAAATTAAATAGAACCACCATAGGATCGAGCAATTCTATGTCTTAGTATTTATCTAAAGGAAATGAAAACAGTAACTTGCAAAGGTATCTGCACCCCCATGTTTATTATAGCATTATTTACAATAGCCAAGACATGGAAATAAACTAAGTATTCATTAATGGATGAATGGATAAAGAAATTGTGGTATACGTAAAATGGAATACTATTCAGCTATAAAAAAAAAAAGAAGGAAATATTGTCATTTCCAACAACATGGGTGGACCTTGAGGGCAGTATGCTAAGTGAAGTAAGTCAGAGAAAACCAAATACAGTATGATCTCACTGATATACAGAAACTAAAAAAAAAAAAAAAAAAAAAACCCCTAAAAAAAAAAAAAAAAAAAAAAAAAAAAAAAACACCTCACAGATACAGAGAGCAGACTGATGGTTGCCAGAGGTGGGGGATGGAGTGGGCAAAATGAGTGAAAGGAGACAAAAGGTAAAAATTTCCAGTTAAAGTCATGGGGATATAACATACAGCATGGTGATTATAGTTAAAAATACCATATTATACATTTGAAAGTTGCTAAGAGAGTAGATCTTAAAAGTTCTCATCACAAGAAATTATTACTGTGTATGTTGATGGATGTTAACTAGACATATTATAACAATTTTGCAATATAGACATCTATTGAATCATTATATTGTACACCTGAAACTAATGTTATGTGTTAATTATATCTCAAAAAAGGTAAAGGAATATAATTTATCACCAGATAACCCATGCTAAAAGAAAAATCAAAATTGTATAGATGGTAAATGGAAAAGATAAAAATATATTATCCCAGTGGATTACAGCAATGTAGAAAGGAATAGAGAGCTTTGAAATTCTGAAAAAAATTTTTTTATTTTTTGTTTTTTTAAAGATTTTATTTATTTATTCATGAGAGACAGAGAGAGCGAGAGAGAGAGAAGCAGAGGGAGAAGCAGGCTCCCCGCTGAGCAGGGAGCCCGATGCAGGACTCAATCCCAGGACCCTGAGATCATGACCTGAGCCGAAGGCAAACGCTTAACCATCTGAGCCACCCAGGCGCCCTGAAATTCTGAAAATTTAACAATAATTTCTAAATAATCCATACATAAAAGAATAAATTGCAATGGAAATTTTTAAATATTTTGAACTAAGTAATAATAAGTATTATATAGTAAAGCTATGGGATGCAATTAAGGTTGTACTCTAAGGAGAATTTAAAATGTACATGTATATATTAGAGGTATATCTTAGAAAAATAAGAAAGGCTAAAAATCAATGATCTGATCTAAGCATCCACTTTTGAGAAGAAAAAAAAAGCATTTTTGAGATAAAAGCAAAATAAATCCCAAGAAAATAAGAGAAGGAAATCATTAAGAACAGGGAAGAAAATAATTAAATACAAAATAAAGGGAAAATAGAGAAAAGCAATAACTCAAAGCTGGTTCTTTGAAAAGTCAAGGCAGGACTGAGAATGAAAAAATGAGAAAAGACATAACTGACCAATATCAAGACTGAAAAAGTGATGTAACTACAGATTCCACAGCCATTGAAAGGATGAGACATTGAAAAGATAAGCACAACGCTATACCAATAAATTTAAATTGGGGGATGAAGTGAGGAAATCTCTTGAAAAAAACGCAGTTTACCAAAACTGATGCAGGAATAGAAAAATCTGAATATATTAAATAAAGTGAATCTATAATTTAAAGCCACCTTATAGAACTCCAGGCTAGATCGCTTCACCAGTGAATTTTTCCAAACATTTAAGAAAGGAATAATGCCAATTTTAAACAAACTCTTTATTAAAATAGAAAATTTGGGAACACATCTCAAGTTGTTTTATAAAACATGTATAACCTTAACACCCAAACCTGACAAGAACATTCTACAGAAGGAAAATTATAAATTAATCTCTCATGAACATGAATTGAAAGATGCTAAACAAAATACTGTTACATTGAATCCAGTGATAGAAAGAAATAATAATACATCTCAACCATTTGGGTTTATTTAAAAAATTCAAGGCTGTATAACGTTCAATAATAATGTGATTTACCATTATTCAAAAAAAAGAAAAAAAAAGCAGTGATCTCAAAAGATACAGAAAATTTATTTGATAAAATTCAAACACTGGTTTATGTTAATAAAAATAACTCCTAGCTAACTATGAGTAGAAGGGAAATTTCTTAATCTAATGGAGGGCTCTCTCTCTCACACACACACACACACACACACATACACACACTAGAGCAAACATCATACATATAAAACTGCAAGAACTTTTTTTTTTTTGCCCCTGGGATCAGGGAAGAGGCAAGCACATGCACTTATTACTTCTGTTTAACATTGCATTGGAGGTCTAGACTTTACAGTAAGGCAACAAAAGGAAAAGGATTGAAGAAATAAAGCTCAGTTAAAAATGACATGGTTATATATGTAGCATATTTAAAAAAAAAAAAAAACCTATGTGCTATGGTGAGCGCTGTGAATTGTGCAAGACTGTTGAATCACAGACCTGTACCTCTGAAACAAATAATATATGTTAAAAAAAAAGAAGAAGAAGATAGTAGGAAGGGAAAAATGAAGGGGGGAAATCAGAGGGGGAGACGAACCATCAGAGACGATGGACTCTGAGAAACAAACTGAGGGTTCTAGAGGGGAGGGGGGTGGGGGGATGGGTTAGCCTGGTGATGGGTATTAAGGAGGGCACGTCCTGCATGGAGCACTGGGTGTTATGCACAAACAATCATGGAGCACTACATCACAAACTAATGATGTAATGTATGGTGATTAACATAACATAATAAAAAAAAAACACCTTTGGTGGGGTGTCTGGGTGGCTCAGTCAGTTAAGCATCGGACTCTTGATCCCAGATCCGGTCTCAATCTCACGGTAATGAGTTCAAGCCCTTCACTGGGCTCCATGCTGCGCGTGGAGCCTACTTAAAACAAAATCTTTGGTAATAATTTTAGAATTAATAAGTGAATTTAACAAGGTGGATAGATCTAAGGTTAATAATGCGTCAAGAAAGACTCCTATCCAGAATATATTACACATTGCTATAAACCAATAAGAAAAAAACAGGTCAATTTTTCAAAAATGGGTGAACGATTTTATCAGGCATATCACAGAAGAGAATATCCAAATGGCCAGTAAATGTATTCAACCTCATTAATCTTCATGGAAGTGCAAATTTAAAACACATTGAAGTATGACCACACATCCATCAGAATGACTGAGACTGAAAGTAGCAGAAGGATGTGGAGGAGGGGATGGCAGTGAGATCTGAGGATGCAAGCGAAGAGATGCCCGCCTTAAATACATGAACTAACAGAACAAGTGGGAAGGAGGGTAATATAAGGAAAGGGGTGAATACTTTTATATTTTAGGATAACGATAGCCTCTCCAAAAATAAAGTGAAGGTGGAGCAACAGGGAAAAATATTTATAGGTCTAACTATAAACACAGTTTCTTCCTGGCAAAATAAAACCAAATGGATCCCATAAATAAGGTTAAACATTAAACTAGGAAAAAAATGCTTACAACATATATCACAGACCAAATGAAATTATATCCAGAATGTATAAAGAGATATTATTAATCACAAATTAATAGAAGCAATAATTGCTATTCATGGCATAACTGGAAACTACTCCTCAAGAGGAGGAGAAAGCATTCTTACTGTAAATTTGACAAAATCCCCAAAACAAATGAGCCCACATGATGTCAGGCCACTGACCCACTTTTCCAGGATTGTCCTGGAGGTGCTTGCACCTGTCATCCAAGCCTTATCTGGGAGAGTACCAAGGGGACTTGTATTTCTAGAGTTCAGCCCTTGCAATGCTAAGGAGAATCTTTTTTTTTTTTTTGTTAACATATAATGTATTATTTGTTTCAGGGGTACAGGTCTGTGATTCATCAGTCTTACACAATTCACAGCACTCACCATAGCACATACCCTCCCCAGTGTCCATCACCCAGCCACCCCATCCTTCCCACCCCCCCTGCACTCCAGCAACCCTCAGTTTGTTTCCTGAGATTAAGAGTCCTTATGGGTTGTCTCCATCTCTGGTTTTGTCTTGTTTCATTTTTCCCTCCCTCCCCTATGATCCTCTGTCTTATTTCTCAAATTCCTCATATCAGTGAGATCATATGATACTTGTCTTTTTCTGATTGACTTATCTCGCTTAGCATAATACCCTCTAGTTCCATCCACGTCATTGCCAATGGCAAGATTTTGTTTTTTGATGGCTGCATAATATTCCATTGTGTGTGTGTGTGTGTGTGTGTGTGTGTGTGTGTGTGTGTGTGTGTATGTGTGTATACATATATACCACATCTTCGTTATCCATTCATCTGTTGATGGACATCTAGGCTCTTTCCATAGTTTGGCTATTGTGGACATTGCTGCTATAAACATTGGGGTGCATGTGCCCCTTCAGATCACTACATTTGTATCTTTGTGGTAAATACCCAGTAGTGTAATTGCTGGGTCATAGGGTAGCTCTTATTTTCAACTTTTTGAGGAACCTCCATACTATTTTCCAGAGTGGCTGCACCAGCTTGCATTCCCACCAACAGTGTAGGAGGGTTCCCCTTTCTCTACATCCTTGCCAACATCTGTCATTTCCTGACTTGTTAATTTTAGCCATTCCGACTGGTGTGAGGTGGTATCTCATTGAGGTTTGGATTTGGATTTCCCTGATGCCGAGCGATGTTGAGCACTTTTTCATGTGTCTGTTGGCCATTTGGATGTCTTCTTTGGAAAAATGTCTGTTCATGTCTTCTGCCCGTTTCTTGGCTGGATTATTTGTTCTTTGGGTGTTGAGTTTGATGAGGTCTTTACAGATTTTGGATACTAGCCCTTTATCTGATATGTCATTTGCAAGTATCTTCTCCCATTCTGTCAGTTGTCTTTTGGTTTTGTCGACTGTTTCCTTTGCTGTACAAAAGCTTTTTATCTTGATGAAGTCCCAGTAGTTCATTTTGGCCCTTGCTTCCCTTGCGTTTGGCGATGTTTCTAGGAAGAAGTTGCTGTAGCTGAGGTCGAAGAGGTTGCTGCCTGTGTTCTCCTTTAGGATTTTGATGGACTCCTGTCTCACATTTAGGTCTTTCAATGATTCTGAGTCTATTTTTGTGTGTGGTGTAAGGAAATGGTCCAGTTTCGTTCTTCTGCATGTGGCTGTCCAATTTTCCCAACACCATTTGTTGAAGAGACTGTCTCTTTTTCATTGGACATTCTTTCCTGCTTTGTCGAAGATTAGCTGACCATAGAGTTGAGGGTCTATTTCTGGGCTCTCTATTCTGTTCCATTGATCTATGTGTCTGTTTTTGTGCCAGTACCATACTATCTTGGTGATGACAACTTTGTAATAGAGCTTGAAGTCCGGAATTGTGATGCCACCAGCTTTGCTTTTCTTTTTCAACATTCCTCTGGCTATTCGGGGTCTTTTCTGGTTCCATACAAATTTTAGAATTATTTGTTCCATTTCTTTGAAAAAAGTGGGTGGTATTTTGATGGGGATTGCATTAAATGTGTAGATTGCTCTAGGTAGCATAGACATTTTCACAATATTTGTTCTTCCAATCCATGAGCATGGAACGTTTTTCCATTTCTTTGTGTCTTCCTCAATTTCTTTCATGAGTATTCTATAGTTTTCTGAGTATAGATTCTCTGCCTTTTTGGTTAGATTTATTCCTAGGTATCTTATGGTTTTGGGTGCAATTGTAAATCGGATCGACTCCTTAATTTCTCTTTCTTCTGTCTTGTTGTTGGTGTATAGGAATGCCACTGATTTCTGTGCATTGATTTTATATCCTGCCACTTTACTGAATTCCGGTATGAGTTCTAGCAGTTTTGGGGTGGAGTATTTTGGGTTTGCCACATAAAGTACCATATCATCTGCAAAAAGTGGGAGTTTGACTTCTTCTTTGCCAAATCAGATGCCTTTTATTTCTTTTTGTTGTCTGATTGCTGAGGCTAGGACTTCTAGTATTATGTTGAACAGCAGTGGTGATAGTGGACATCCCTGCTGTGTTCTGACCTTAGGGGAAAAGCTCTCCGTTTTTCCCCATTGAGTATGATATTTGCTGTGGGTTTTTCATAGATGGCTTTTATGATATTGAGGTATGTACCCCTATCCCTGCACTGTGGAGAGTTTTAATCAAGAAAGGATGCTGTACTTTGTAAAATGCTTTTTCTGCATCTATGAAAGGATCATATGGTTCTTGTTCTTTCTTTTATTAATGTATTGTATCACATTGATTGATTTACAGATGTTGAACCACGCTTGCAGCCCAGGAATAAATCCCACTTGGTCGTGGTGAATAATCCTTTTAATGTACTGTTGGATCCTATTGGCTAGTATTTTGGTGAGAATTTTTGCATCCATGTTCATCAAGGATATTGGTCTGTAGTTCTCCTTTTTGATGGGGTCCTTGTCTGGTTTTGGGATCATGGTAATGCTGGTCTCATAAAATGAGTTTGAAGTTTTCCTTCCATTTCTATTTTTTGAAACAATTTCAGAAGAATAGGTATTAATTTTTCTTTAAATGTTTGGTAGAATTCCCCTGGGAAGCCATCTGGCCCTGAGCTCGTGTTCGTTGGGAAATTTTTGATTCCTACTTTTTTGCAGCAGCGGCCCAAACCCCATCTCACAACTATTGTCTTAGAGTCTCCAGGGACAGAGCTCAGGTATCCATATAATTTCAAAGCCACTCAGGAAATCCTTGTGATCACTGAGAGTTGGGGACTTAAAGCTCTCAATTAAAGAAGGATGAAAAGAAGAATCTGTTAACTAAATAGAGGAAGGTATTCTTTGAGTTGAAGTTGTATACTCAGTCAACTGCTTCTGCTCTTTTCACACTAACTCTTCTTCTAACCTTCTGAGTCAGATTCAGAGTGCTAGATGAAATAAAAAAAAGCATTTGAGGAAAAAAAGAAACCTTCCTTTTCCTCACTTGAGCCCTTCTTTTAAACATTGAATTTCCAAAGCATTTGGAAAAATGTTTGAGGGCAGATTGTTTGGTTGTGGTCTTCTTTTCTTATCCTCCATCCTTGTCCTAGGTCAAGCCATTTACTTAGTTGGGAGAATAAAAGGTTGTGTATAATGGACCATTCCTCTTACTTGTCCCTTCTAGAAGTGGTGAAAGACAAGAATTATGAGAACAACCTGTCTTCCTCTCCTATGAACCCATTTCTACAGACTTGGAAATTTAAACCTCACCTCCCTCCTTTCTTGCTCCCTAAGTCAGAGGTAAGGATGAGTGGAGTGTTGCAATATGGACTTCTAGCCATGGTGATGGCTCTGTGTCATCACTGCCACAGGGCATGGGAAGCCATCACTAGGCCCCCTGCATCTTTACTGCTTATCCATCCCAACACAGAGGCTGCAGGGGGGTCATTACCTCATTTCTCCCTCGGCTGGGCTGATGTGACAACCAGGGAGTCACAATAAGAGAAGGAAGTAGAGTATATGGACCATTAACTCCTTGTAGATGAAGGCTGCTATATGTGATTGGCAGTAAACCCTATTCCAGGCTGGAGAAACCTATTAATCTTCTTGCCTGAAAATACACTTAATAAAATCAATGGGCAGGTAAACCTTACAATCTGAAATATTGGAATATACATATTACCTCATCAGAAAGGACAGGTCTACAAATTAACATAGCATGCTTTAGGATGAGTTTAGGGAGATTTATATATATATATATATATATATATATATATATATATATATATTTTTTTTTTTTTATATAGTTGCTTTTTTCCCAATTAAATTAACCCTGACTTTTAAGTGAGATTATAGAATGAAATGATTTGGAATTGGATTGTGACAGGAGAATATAAAAGCCCGTTTCTTTTATATTTTTGAAGAGGGGGTCTGAAAACTTGCTGAAATTTACATATAAATTCCTCAAAAGCTAATCAGGAGAAGAAAGGGAAAATATATTTTTCCCCTCTTATGTTGTTTGAACTGATTATCTGACAAATGATATCTCTGATTAGACTATTCAAACACTGGTGTGTTCTGCTAACTTTCTTTGGTTGACTGCCTTTCTTCCTATCACTGGGGACATGAGAGGATATTTCTGCATCTCAGTTCCAGGCAAGTGAGTCAGTGAGTGCAACTTTCTGCATTAATATGTCAGAATAGAATGTCACCATTAGCTTCTGATGATAGGGGATATTTTTCATCTTTCTTAAGTTGCTTTTCCCTCAAAAAATTTTGTCAAATTCGGATATACATTTCTAGGATGTATTTTCTTCAGTTTGTGAATTTCTCTTTGGAACTATATTAGCAGGTATGTTTCGGTTAATTACACTGTTAATATGGTGGGTTCAGTGCACCTGTACTGGGAAGTCATTTAAACCCATTGAAAGGTTGGCATTGGTGCCTGAGGGAGTCCTACTTTGCATCATCATAAAGTCATGAGCTAAATTATCCAGAGTAGCAGCCTTCAAACTACATAAGTTGTTATGATGTTTAACAGAATCAGTTTCCAGATCTGCACTTGCATATGTACCCTGTACTTGGTACTGCAGGTTCTCCTTCCCCATTTCCCCTTCCACTCTATGAAAGGAAGGCCTATTGCTCTCCTATCCCTAATTTTACTGTATGTTGCTCTGGGTAGGCAAATCTCCAATTGCAAAACAAAGGATCCATTCAAAGTCTTGATGTCAGCATGGGAAATGACCAAGTAAAGTCCTTATGTAGGTGAGGGGTTTCTAGTTCTTTACTGTCAACAAAATTGAAAGATGACATAATGGAATTATTATTAGCTGGTAGATCACTAAACATCATTTTGGAAGAATAAATCACTATGTAATTTTGGCGTATAACTCAGGATTTCAAAGAATTAAATGATAATGCTATAACAATATCCCCTCCATTTCCATCTACTTATTGATCAATAAAAATTAAAATAGTAATAATATTCATCCATTAATATATAAAATCATATAAACATACTCTACCAATCTTATCGAGTTGCATTTCCAATAAAATAGTTTCTTATATTTAATAATTATTTAAAAAATCTAATATATAGCTATTGTTTTGATCATAATGATTATAATGATAAATTGACTTTTGAATTTTTAAAATTTAAAGCCTCAGAGTCAGAGAAAAAAATTTTAAAACAAAAGCTTCATATGTATGTAAATCAAAAATATATATTTGTGTATATATATACCTTTAAGGACATATAATATATATTGATTTTATGTGTGTGTGTGTGTGTGTATATATATATATATATATATATATATATACACATCTTTTTGCCAAGAGGTATGATGAATTATTAATAAATGACTGAGAATTCTGGGCATGAATTTAAGGAGGAAAAGCAATGATTTAAAACTTCTGATTGTTGAAGAATAGGTCATTCCTATATTTTTTAAATGAATGATGGTAGGTATTAAATTGCGATGGTATTTGGATTCATCTAAATGGATCAAAAGAGTGATTTAACAGTTTTACTTTTTTTACAGTGTATTATAATTACATATTTTATGACTACTTGAACTGTCAGCATAACTCACAAAATGTTAAAAATGTAATTATTATACAAATAGAAGCTAAAAATCATACAAATAGATAAGTCAAAGTTTTAGTTAACCCTTCTGTAGAAGGAACCAGCATGAGACAAGCCTGTTTTAAATAGGAAATGATAAACGTGGATTTTATGTAGTCAGTGAAAGAAGGAACACTTAAACAGTACAGGTAAATTAGGACCAAAATTGGCTAACATGTTACAGGGCAATAAGATCATAACGTTTAAGGTTATCTGCTCTAGCAGACAGACTAGAAAAATCCACACACCTTATCATTTTTCTACCAGCTAACTTGTAACTTGACAGAATTATAAAATGACTGTGTCCCGTCTGAGTCAGACTTCTATTCCCTGAAAGGGTCAGATTATCCTGCAACTGGATTGTTAGAAAATGCTCTCAGCAAGACATTAAAAGTTTAAATAATCATCTTTTCATCTTATTTATCAGCTTTGGATAGTTTTCCTCAGTAAAACTTATGATGAAACATTTTAAATGTCAGCTTTAAATGGTTAAGAAAAGAAACATAATTTTCTGAAAAAAATTCAGAAGCTACATAAACAATAATGGTATGATTGAAACATGGGAATGAAATTCACTGTTAGCTATGTTTTAAATAATGGGTAGGCTATTTTTACCCAGATTTGTATGTATTTCCTAAGAACAGAAACACAAATAATTGCAGCACAAAGGTCAAACTCAGAAAATATAACATAGAATTCTAGTACCTAATCCACAATTCACATTCAAATTTCATCAGTTGTCCCAGTGGAGTCCTTTATATCTATTTTTTTTTCCTACCTGGAGTCCAAAATGTGAGGAGGTATGATACATTCTGTGAGAACTGTGTGATCTTCCTAATTTACATAGATAGGAAATGGGACTATGTGTGGGACTGGATCTTAAGGATGTGGGATGAAGTTGGAAGGAATATAAAGTTGGATGAGGCTAAAATTACTAAGAAGTGGCTCACTAAGCAGAATTCTGAATTCAGTGTTTCAGCTTGTGGGGTTAGGAAGAGCTCTGTTGGGGCGCCTGGGTGGCTCAGTGGTTAAGCATCTGCCTTCAGCTCAGGTCATGATCTCAGGGTCCTGGGATCAAGTCCCACATTGGGCTCCCTGCTCACTGAGGAGCCTGCTTCTCCTTCTGCTTGCCGCTCCCCCTGCTTGTCCTCACTTTCTCTTTCTCTGACAAATAAAATCTTTTTCTCTCTTTTTTTTTTTTTTTTAAATAAAGAGCTCTGTTTGGTTGATTGACTGAAATATGGACCAGAGTAGCCAAATGCCAGAACCGCCTTGGTGTGTTTATAGAAGGAGGTATTCAAAGATTAGGCTTTATCATGGATTTATCACATAAATCCTGTTCACCCACCTTGGGAGAGTTGGGAGAGACCAGAGAACACACTTTTTACCATGATTGTGAGAAATAGATTTGGGAGGAGAGCCCCAGCATCCTTGAATAGCTC
This sequence comes from Callorhinus ursinus, assembly GCF_003265705.2. Classification (NCBI taxonomy): domain Eukaryota; kingdom Metazoa; phylum Chordata; class Mammalia; order Carnivora; family Otariidae; genus Callorhinus; species Callorhinus ursinus. Next base: position 65,817,217 of record NW_027397069.1, read on the forward strand.
TATGGTTGCCCTTCTCTGTAGGTCAGAAATTACAGGGGGGAACTGCTACCACTAAACTGAGATCTCTAAATGCAATGTAAATTATGGGATCCCTGTGGCAGGGGCTAAGAGGTGGCACTTAATTGCCAAAAACAATGTGGGCATTGTTACTGTAATAGACAGTGGGACCAAAACAATAATCACAATATTCTAACTGGCACAAGACCTATGGCATTTGTTAGCTGATTCTCAGTGTCTCAAGAAAAGAAATAGATGGACAGCCTACTAAATTCTTACCTGATCTGTGTAAGTAAAATAATTCTAGGTCTAGTAAATAGAAGTCTGACTTGAATCACTAAAATAGTTAACTCACTTAATTTCCAGTCTTCAAACCCAGACCTTGGATGAAGGTGGAGGGATGACTCGCCTTAAGAAAGCAACCCACTGAACTGCCAAAAATCTGTACTGTCTTTCTCTGTCTTCTCTTAAAGGGACCAGTGGTGACTATGAACTGGGGAAAGGGAAATAATTAGATTTCTCAGGGATTACTTGACAGTGGCTTTGAACTGATGCTAATTCCTGGAGACCCAAAATGCCATTATCATCCACCAATCAGAACAGGGGCTTTTGGAGGGCAGGTGATCAATAGATTTAGCTCAGATCAGTCTCACACTGGACTCGGTAGGTCCTCAAACCCACCCAGTTCCAGACTGCATAATTGGAGTAGACCTACTTAGGACCTGGCAAAATCAACCATGGGTTACCTGGGCCACAGAGTGGGCATTATTAAGATAGGAAAGGCCAAATGGAAGTCACTAGAATTACCTCTACTGACAAAAAGAATAAAAACAATACTGCATTTCTGAAGGGAGTGCAGAGATCAATGCCATTATACTTGAAAGATGAAGGGTGGTGATTTCCACCACATCCATATTCAACTTGCCTATTTGGCCTGTGTAGTAGACAGGTGGATCTTGAAGAATGACAAAGGATTATCAGGTGGTCACTCTATAACTGCTGTTCCACATGTGATTTTATTGCTTGAGCAAATTAACACATACCCTGGTACCTAGTATGCAACTATTCATCTAGCAAATGCTTTTTCCTCTGTTCCGGATTAGAAGAACAAGAAGCAGTTTGTTTTTATCTGTCAAGGCCAGCAATTTACCCACACTGTCCTCCCTCAGGGATATATCAACTTTCCATCTCTAAGTCATAAAGTCGTACCCCAGAGACTTTGATCGCCTTTCCCTTCCACAAGACATAATGCTGGCCCATTACATTGATGACATTATGCTGATTGTGCCTGGTGATCAGGAAGTAGCAGCTATCCTAGATACATTAGTAAGACATTTGCATGTCCCAAGATGGAAAGTAAATCTTACACGTTTTCAGGGGCCTTCCACCTCAGGAATGTTTCTAGAGGTCTAGTGATGTGGAGCATGTCAAGATATCACTTCTAAGGTAAGGAATAAATTGTTGCATCTAGCCCCTCCTTTGACCCAAATAGATGCACTTGGTGTGCTGCTCCAACCCATTTGATCAGTGACCTAAAATTATCTTTTTGTGAGACAATTCCTCTTGAATCTTACATTTCTAAACATGTAGGCACTAACAGTCAATTTGCTTTGAGCAATCCTTGCAAGAATATTTGTATAAACAAAGAGCCTCGGAGAGATACAGTGACTCCTCCTGGAGTTGATTGATTTAGATTCCTTACATTACATTACTATTACGGTATAGTCAAAATAGAGATGTCTCCTTCCTCTCCCAAGAGCAGATTTGCTTATAATCCAGGGTAATAAGAGAATGACTCTCCATGGAAGAGAGGATGAGCAAGTTTTCCAGTAGCCCCTGAATAAGACTACAAGAAGTTTCCTAATCTCTGGGTTCTACTCCAAGAATGCCTCCCACTCTATATGCAGGAAACACCTGACTTTGAGCACACGATCCCATGAGAGTTGAGGCTCAGGGAACAGAGACAAAATGTTACTCTGGCTACAACTATTGCTAAAAGTAATAAATCATTTTTCTTACCCAGATGCCTCATGTGTTTCTGCCAGGATCCATGGAACTGTGACAAGCTCACTTCTTAGCTTGCAAAGAGAATAAAATCTCAGAGCTTTCACAGTCTCTGACTTGAGAGTTTAACGCTGATTACTAATTACATTGAGTGTCTTTTTATGTGCTTATTGGCTTATTCATATATATTCTTTGGGAAGTGTCTGTTCACATCTTTTGTCCATTTATAAATTGAGTTGTCTTATTGATTTATAGTAGTTTTCATATATTGTAGATATAAATAATTTGTCAGATACATGTTTTATGAATATTTTCATTTGGCTTGGAAATATAATGACATAAAATATGAAGAGGGCTAAGATTCAATAGGATATACAGAAATCATTTCCTCTAACTACATATCAAAAAAGAGTAGTTGAAATCTGAGGGCAGACTACAGAATTTTATCTACCCAAATCACGAGATAAAAAAGATGAAAGAGGTTACATTGAAATTAAATGAGGTTTAAACAAACGCATGATACACTGGGGGCAAAACTTATCTGAGCAATATATCTGTCTGTTTGGGTTTCATCACTGACACATTAGGCATGACTAGGTAGGTGTCTCAGTCTTGAATCTGTGAGAGATAAGTAATCAGCTCTCAGTCCTAAACTTCCAACACAGTAAGTTCAGCCAGCCCCTGATGGCAGTCAGCTTCCTCTGGTTCCGTAAATGTCATTGTCCCACCAAGAAACTATACTAGTAATTACAAAACTACAAAGTGAATTAAAGCGACAATATACTTTTTATGTTTTAGAATCATAATATAAATCTCTTTGTGTTTCTTATTTAAGGTCTTTTAAATATTTAAGAAAATTAGGTCTTCTGTTTTCAGAAGTGTGGTGGACTGATTATCAACCCTACTGCTAAAAACAAAAAAGAATGGATAAAATATTTTAAAATATTCTTAAAAAGCTGAACTGGAAATAAGAATACACAAGGGAACAACAAAATTGAGATGGGAACCAAAGAAGTAGGAATGGCGAAGGCTTATTTTCTTATTGAAGGTATTGGCCAAACTGGATTAAGTTGAAGTGAGCCGTCATGGCACGTCCTGAGTGAAGGGCACAGGAGGTAAGTGGCCAGAGCCCAGATTGGGAGATCCAGTGAGAGACCTCTCCAAATAAAGCTGAGGCCACAAAGAGCTATACCCTCAGTATAAGTGTGCAGTAGAAACCCCTCCATCCTACCCCGAGGACTCTGAGGAACACTGCCCATCTCATACTTTGGGACAGAGTAGAAGTGGAAAACATTTAACATGATCTCAGTAAAAATGCCAGTAAAACTTTGTTCAGTTCCCCAGCAGTCAGTGCTTAGATACACCAGGCTTTGGGCCTGTTCTTACCGTTTCCCCACTTGAGACTCTCGGAGGTGATTTTGTGCGTGTTCGACCACAATTAGCCATCCTGGTCCCCTCTCTTTCCTCATAGTCATTGTGAGGTTCCAGTTCCTCAACTTCACACAGAGGTGGTGCCTTCAGGAAGTGATTCTCAGTTGTTGCCATGTCTTATGACCTGTACCTCCCCCTTCTACCTGTCTACCGTTAAGGACTAGACCTTCCTACCACTCTGCAGGCTTGTTTGATCTGAGGTGGGGTGCCACATTGCCCACATAAAGCTTGTCAGTTTCTTCAAAAACATATTTAGTTCTTGGCTCTCTCAAAGTGCAAATAGTAGAACTTAACATAGGATCATTTGAAAGTAGTTACATATCTTCCTCTTCAGTGGCCTCAGGTTTTCCTTCCAGAGAAATGTATTAATTGGCCTTGGACTAAAGGCATGTGTCATGAATGACACATGCTATAAAAGCAGAATTGTATTCATTCGTGCTTCACAGAACATTACTGTTCAAATCATAATCCATTTTTCACTATCTGGGGGAAATGCAGTTGGATTCATCTCTTGGAGCACAGTCCTCTCGAAAGCAGCAACGAACTCAATTTTCCACAGGCTTCTAAAACTGTTTGTCAGAACTTCATTTAAATTTTGCTGTGACTTCATAAGGTTATTTTTCCTTGCTTTTGGTTCTTAAGGAGCCCCGGTGGAAATTCTCGAAATTGGCAGATGCTGAGCATTTTAAGTGTCAGCTCAGAGATCTTATCATCTGAAAGTAGTAAGAAGCACTAGCATGATGAAAGAGGCTGGCTTCCAGCTTGGTCATCAAGCAGTTCTTACTTCAAATTGTTGCACAACATTTCTTTGAGTTGCTCATTTTCCCAAGTTGCTCTTCTTTCCGTGATGGAGTGTGAGAACACCCAGAAGTGATAATCGTGTGTAAACAGCCCTGGTGAGGAGGTGTTACAGATAGGTCAATGGGCCTCTAGTCTGTAGATTTTAAATCTTCTGTGTGATGACAGGGAGAAATGTATACAGCTATCACTAAAAACATTTCAGGACAATGCCAGTTACACTCAAGGTGTCCACAAATGCCTGTGGAATTGATTTGCAGCGAATGCACTGGTCACATGGTTAGTGTAATACATGTAGCCCAAAGTAGTACTCAATAGAAGCACACCCAGATGAATTTGACTTCCAGCCAGGTAAAACAGGGCCTAAGGTGGTGTGGTAGGCAGAGTAATGGCCCCCAGAGATGTCTGTGTCCTAATCCTCAGTAACTGTGAATATGTTATCTTACATGGGAAAAGGGATGCAGATATGATTAAATTTAAGATTTTGAGATTGGGAGGTTATCCCGGATTATTGGTTGGTCCAGTGAAATCACAAAAGTCCTCATAAGAGGGAGGCAGGAAAGTCAGAGTTAGAGTAAGATTTGAAGATCATGTGCTGCTTTCTTTGAAGATGGAAGAAGGAGCCAGGACCCAAGGAATGCAGGTAGCCCCGAGAAGCTACAAGGAAATAGATTCTCTCCTAGAAACTCCAGAAGAAAAGCAGCCCTATTGACACATTGGCAATTAACCTGGTGACGTCCATTATAGATTTCTGACCTCCAGAACTATGAGATAATAAATTTATGTTGTGTTTAACCACTAGACTGTGGTAATTTGTAACAGCAACCAAAGGAAACTAATACGGAAGGCATTTGGAAATCCCTGCCTAGATAGATGGTTTCCATGTTCTGTCTCAAGTTCTTCCCTGTTGGAAATTGAACCCTTGTGGTATATACCTAAGAGATACAAAATGCCCAAAAAAGTCTAAACATGCATCTTTAAATGTTATACCTTCAGAGAGTTTCATGATTCTGTTGCCTAATATGAAAAACAATCTAAATTTTTAATTAATCCTTCGGGTCCTTAGAAAAGTCATACGTTAAACAATGCCCAGTGCACCTCTTCTATACCAAAGGAACATGCAACTGGGCAAGGAGATAATTTACACCTTTGTTAGATCCAGCAGCCCAAGCTGATTCTTGCCCAGAATATCTCCCACTGTCTTGTTTTTCAGGATTTCTTATTTAGTGGCAATGTTACTAAATCTCCTTTGCCTAGGAATTTTAGAATGGCCTACATCCTTTATTTCTGCTTAATTTTTTTTCAGTAATAAAAGCTATTAACTAAAAGCACACAAGAGTTATGAGTTAGATACATGGCTCTATCAGCACTTTTTTGTCTGACTAGGAAATTTTGTCAGAATTAGGAAAATTAGGAGCAAAGTGGCATGAATAATTTTAAAACATAAGACACAGCTTTAATGTAGGTTTGTATATACTGTGCTAGGTATTTTGATGCATTATATTATCTAACTCATTTATTCCTCACAACAACCATAAAAGGTAGGAAATATTATTACACCCATTTTACAGAAGAGAAAGATGAGACATAATGAATTAATTAGCTTGTCCAGCATCACATAGTAAATTGTAGAGCCAGGATTAAAATCCAGGTATCCTGTCTCCAGCACTCTCAGATTTTCACTACAAAGCCCTGTTCATTAAATCTGAAGAACATAAAGCCCTTTCCCAGGTCACATTGCTCTTGGAATCTGGCCATCAGCTTAAATTATTTTCATTGTAATGTTACTTAAGCATGTACAAACATAAAACTGATTGCACATTTCTCTATTAGTCTATGTGGGCTACCACAGCAAAATACCAGACTGGGTGGCTAAGACAACAGAATTTTTTTTTCTCACAGTTCTGGAGGCCAGATGTCCATGATCAAGGTGCCAACAAGTGCAGTTTCTGGTGTGGCCTCTCTCCCTGGCCTGTAAATAAACAGCCACCTTCTCACTGCCTCCCCATGTGGGCTTTCCTCTATGTGTGTGTGTGTGTGCGTGTGTGTGTGTGTGTGTGTGGAGTGTGAGAGTGTGCGTGTGTGTGTGTGGAGTGTCTGTGTGTGTGGAGTGTGTGTCAGTGTGTATGTGTGGAGTGTGTGTCAGTGTGTATGTGTGGAGTGTGAGAGTGTTAGTGTGCATGTGTGTGTGGAGTGTGAGAGTGTGTGTGTGTGCATGTGTGTGGAGTGTGAGTGTGAGTGTGTGTGTGGAGTGTGTGTGGGTGTCACTGTGTATGTGTGGAGTGTGAGAGTGTGTATGTGTGAGTGTGTGTGTAGAGTGAAAGAGATCTTTAGTGTCTCTTTTCTTATGACACCAGTCCTATCAGGTTAGTGTCCCACCCTAATGACAGCATTTAACCTTTTTTTTTTTTTAAAGATTTTATTTATTTATTTGAGAGAGCGAGAATGAGAGAGAGAGAGCACATGAGAGGGGGGAGGGTCAGAGGGAGAAGCAGACTCCCTGCTGAGCAGGGAGCCCGATGCGGGACTCGATCTCGGGACTCCAGGATCATGACCCAAGCCGAAGGCAGTCGCTTAACCAACTGAGCCACCCAGGCGCCCATAACCTTAATTACCTCCTTAGAGACCCTGTCTCCAAATACAGTCACATTAAGGGTTAGGGCTTTACATGTGAATTTGGTGGGGACACTATTCAGTCCATAACGATTTGTTATTGCTCTTATACAAGTATAAAAGCACAACTAATATACAGAGTAAATACAAACAACATTCCCAAGCCAAGAAAACTAATTTAGTGTAGTGGATTTTTGTTCCCCAAAACTAAATTGCTGGTATTAGGTTTAATACTAGAAAAGTGGAACCTGAGGCCTGGCTCTATTTTGACTCTATCTGCATTTTGACTTCAATAACCCTATTGCCTAAGATTCTTGCTCACATAAATATATTGTACAAAATGTTATTAATGACCTCAAGACTTTGATCAAAAGGACTCAGGTAGACACCAATGACCGTCCCGTGGTGCTGGCTGGAAATCAGAGTCATAGATCCATGTCTCTCCCTGTTCTCCTGGCCTGCTTGGGCAGGACGCAAGTGGATGCTTTTGCATCATGAGGCTGTGCTCCAAGAGAGGGAGGCTGCCCTCCCCTGAAGCCCCTTTTCTTGAGGGGTGGGAGCACCTGGTCCCAGCTAACTCACTGCAAACTCTGCCAGGGATGTCAGAGCTCTGACAGGACTCGGATCCCACACTCAGGCTGGGTCACTGAGGAGAGTTTTAAAAAGCAAAGGAGTGGGTAGGGTTTAAGGAAACCAAAAGCAATCTTGCAGTAGTACCTCAACACTAGCAATTGTGAGGAGCTATTACCACCCCCATGCCTGAAGGGCCAAGGTGAAGGAACTGTTCCTGGGGCCACACAGAGGGGCTGCATGGGAAAGGCTCTCCAGCAGGAGCAAAAGCCTTTGATGGAGGGGCATCCCAAGCCATGGCGGCCCAACAGGAAGGGAAGCAGAGGTAAAATAGCTCAGTCTCCTCCACTTCCTGTCTCCTGCAGGTGTCTCCCATTGGCTAACCCGGACTGGAAGCCGGTGAGCCTCCCCATGTCACAAGAAGGGTGGAGAGTAGATCTGAGGGGCAAACAGAAAATATCCAGTGTACCTGGCCAGAGCCTCCGAGGTCATTTTGCTGACAATCCCATTTGTCTATCCACAAACACTTCACTAGTTTACAATAATTAAGTGAATTAGGTAACCGAAACAATGTTAATAGTAGAATATGGCAACACTGTTACATCCATTTGGTCTTTTGAAAACAGGGTTAGTATTAAGGCACTATTGACATCTACTTTAAATGGATATCTAATCCAATTATTGCTGGAATTAGAACCTGAAAATGTCTGATTCATTTGCAACCTCGCAGATAATAAAATAAATTCAGACTCTGGAAGGAAAACAGTAAATAAATGACTTATTCACTCCACTTTGAATAGTAAATCAAAGTTTGTTTTTACTGCTTCCACTTTGCCTTCAATGCAGGTTACCTAAACCCATGCAAAGTGTCTTTCCCTAGCGTGCCATGCCATCACGTGGCCTTGGCTTTGCACAAAAGCGCCATCTGTGAACCAGGTCTGTCTCTGCTTTTTTCTGACTTAATGATGAAGTAGCATATTATTTGCCCCAAATTGTTTTCACATCAAATCAAACCCTTAATGTATTAAATAAGTTCTCATGAAAATGACTTCCATTGGTTACTTTTCTCTGGAAAAGGGAAGTTTTACTGTTAGGGTTGGCAAGAGAATATGATGACGGTTGTCATTTTGACATTGGTGCCTGCTTGATGCCAACACAGTCACAGACACAAAGATGATAGTTGGTCGTCAAAATGCTGAGATTATGTTCATCGTATTATCTAAAAGAAAACTAGGAAGTATCACAGAGAACTCTCAGACTCCCAAAACTGTGTCCAGGGATTCACCAGGAGGCTTCTTTGCCCCCTTCCATCTGGCTTTTGCTACAACCAGCCTGCCTTGGTCTTCGGGGAGCCAAAAGTGTGTTTGAATTTGACAGTATAGGACTCAAGGCTCTCTGTCCCTGTTTTTGCGGAGCCAAAATGTGAAGTAAGAGCCTCAGAGATTCAGTCCCTCCTTTTATACCCTCTTTAAATTTATTTACTGAGCCCAAATTGTGGGTCAGGCTGTGTTCTCTGAGCTGGAATATCACAACACACAGTAATAATGAAAGGCGCAAATTTTATCGAATCCAAGGCAAATAATGCTGCCGGGAGATTAGAGGCAGAATTCCTTCCGGATTAAAACATATACTCCACCCCCTGATAATCCAAGCATCCACAGTGGGTAAAGACTAAAGGGAAAAGGCTGTCTGTAAACTACCCGGCAACCCTGAAAAGTCACAAAGAGGGGACAGGGCTGACCGACAAAGGGAGGCCAAAGCTGTCACAGCAGGCAGCAGCCTTGAAGGTGATCGGTGGACAGCAAGCCATCTCCTCTGCCCTATTTGCTTATCTCCCCCCACAGCACAGGTTATTAAAAACCTGAAAGGAGCCCAACAGTTGATGGAAGACGGGGGGGGCACCTGGCCTGCCGAGAGGAGGTAGTGGCAGCAGAGATGAACAGAACAGGATCCTCCCATGCCCACCTTCCGGCTGGGCCATGGCCAATGAGTCATGCCCACCGTGTGCCAGGACAAGGTCTTTCTGAAGTTACAAAGGACAGTAAAAAACAAAATTCTTCTCTACTTACTTTTAGAAAGGACTTTTATAAATTGCCTTTTTACATCCGGTAGATTCATAATGCCTTTAGGATCTGGGAATCAGAAAGTCTTTAGATCATATATTGCAGAAATCTGTGGGGAAAAAAAAAAAACCCAAACACCTTACATCAACTAAAAAGTTAAAGCACAGAGTGAGGAGAGCACCCTCTGAGCGGAAGAATCAAGACAGTCAATCCTGTGTTAACCAATCTTGACTTGACCACAGGTTAATGCTATTCAACAAATATTTGTTGAGCATGAGCTCTGTGCTGGGCTCTGTAAAGGACACAAGGTTGAGTAAGCTGGAGTCCGTTTATCGGGGAATCCTTCAGCGCAATAGAGTAATAAGTAGATTAGAATCAAAATGAAAAGGAGACATTCAGGAAAATACAAGGCTCCCATGAAAAATAAAATTATTATATGAAAAGTTCTGTGGGACTGGTGGAAGTATAAGTTGGTACATTGCTAGAGTGCTCTTTGATAATGCATAGTAAACGCATTTAAACGTTTATCACCTTGTATCAAATGTTTCACAAGTAGGAATTTAGCCTAAAGAAATAGTCTTGAACCCTTCAATGTGTACAAAGGTTTAGCTATTAGGTTATGCACCATAGCATTGTTTGTAAGATGGGGGATACAGATGTATATATAACTAAAGAAACAGAAAGGAGAATGAAGGGGGAAAGAAGGGAAGGAAGGATGGAGAGGAAGAATTGGGAATTGCTTTAGAGATGGTTGTTACTATTTTTCTTTCGCTTTCCTCAAAATAACACTTTTCATTTAAAAAATTAAAGTCCCACAACGCACCTACCCACTTTGACAAACATGACTAATCTAATTCAGAGTCACCCTACTTCTCTTACTTCATTTAATCCCTTTAAAACTTAAAGATGTGAAAACAACAGGGGCGCCTGGGTGGCTCAGTCACTTTGAGCATCCACGGTTGGTTTCGACTTAGGTCATGATCTCAGGGTGGTGAGCTAGAGGTCCATTTTGGGCTCTATGCTCAGCAGGGAGTCTGCTTGAGATTCTCTCTCTCCCTCTACCCCGTCTCCCCCACTACTCATGCTCTCTCTCTCAAATAAATAAAACTTTAAAAAAGTGTGAAAACAGCAAATAACCAAAATAACCAGTAATAGTTTTTTAGATAAATTCTAGTGTAAATATGCAGTGAAATACTATGTGGGGATTTTGTTACGGACTATTTAGCAGTATGTCAGATGTCCATGATATATTATGTGAAGAAAGCAAGTTACAAAGGGTTATCCATTGTGATCCTAGAGCAATCCAGCTTTTTCTAGTTTCTTAAAGAAGCCATAATGCTTCTACCACAGGACCCTTGCATATGCAGTTTCTTCTTCCTAAAATGCTCTCCTTCTGACCCCTTCATATGGCTAACTGCTTTTTTATTTTTGTACCTCAAATCAAAGACCAACTCCTTCTCAGCATTTATTAAAGCTTATGAATATTGTTTTAGTAGTAGTAGTAATCTGTGGCCTAGATTATAAAGTCTACAAGGACAGAGAGTTTTTCTGCTTTTGCTCACCATTGCATGTCCAGTATCTGGAACATAATAGAAACATAATACATATTTTTTTGAATGAGCCAAAGTTAATTTTCACATTCAGGAAAAAATATTACCTTAAAACTGTCTTATTACAGCTTTCCTATGTTTTTGAATTCATGAATGAAAGCCAAGTATATTTCAAATTAATTAAATTCAATATGACACAATTTTCCAGATTGATAGAGCAGATAATTCATTTTAATTAGAAAACCTTGAAGTCTTAAAATTAAGTTCTTTTCATAATGGAGTATAAAAATGTGAAAATAGCACCCACTGGGAATATTTAGTAATGGCATATTTGGTAATACAGGCCCTATATTTAGACAGTAGAATCAAAACATTTTCAAGTTCAAACCATTTCATTTTATTATAAAGCTGAAGCCCAGTGAATCACCCAAGATTGCATAGTGAAAGGAGAGCTAGGACCTTTTAATCCAGTGCTTATTCTACCTAAACATAAAGGAGCAGAATAGCTCCCAGTTCCAGATGTGGAATCAGAAGAAACTCAGAGGAGGAATAAAACAGGAAGGTAAAAATAGTGAAAAGAAATTCTAGATATAGGAATATCTGAAAAGGTCCAGCAAACTGGTATGCAGGTCTCTAGCTTAATTTCTTCTCCATATAAAGAATGCCTTTTTTAAAAAAAGAAAATGTGTGTGTGTGTGTTTCCTGATGTAGGATGATCTAAGTGGCACCACTGAGAGCCCAGTGCCTTCTGACGTCTAGCAACAATGCCTGGCACAATATAGTTGCTCAATATATTTGTGGAATGAGTGAATGAGGGAATGAGTGGGTGTGTCGTCCTTAGACTCCCCCAATTCACCCACTTGCTTGGTCATGTCTGAAAATAGCTTATCAATGAACGGTAGCACACTGCAGTGGACTGACTAGTGCTCTCTCTCAAAAAGTTATCCATGTCCTAATTCCTAGAACCCACGAACGTTACCTGATCGGGTAAGAAAGGGATTTTGCAGGTCTGATTAGAGATGGGGAGATTATCCTGGATTATCTAGGTGGGCTGTAAATGCAATCACATGTATCCTTATATGAGGGAGGTGGAGACATGGATATTTGACATAGAAAGAAGTCAGCGTGAGCACAGAGGTTGAAATTGGAGTGACGTGCCACAAACCAAGGGATATAGCAGTCACTGAAGCTGGAAGAGGCAAAGAATGGATTTCTCCCCTCTGAAGGAAGGGTTGCCCTGCCAGCACTCTGATTTTCACCCAGTGATAGTGATTTCAGCTTTCTCGTCTCCAGAACCATAAGTGTATAAATTTCAGTTGTTTTAAGCCTCCAAGTTTGTAGCAATTTATTATAGCAGCCACAAGTACAAATTTTGGTCCTGGAAAGTGAGATGCTGCTCTAACACATAACTATAAAATGTGGGAGTGGCTCTGGAATGGGTAATGGGTAGAAACTGGAGGAATTTTGACATGCATAATGAAAAAGCCTACATTGCTTGAAACAAACTGTTGGTAGAAATGGATGTTAAAGATGCTGCCAGTGAATACTCAGGAGGAAGTAAGGAGCATGGGGAAGAAAACCTATGTCGTGTTAGAGAATACATACACTATTATAAATAGAATGTTGGTAGAAATGTGAACTTTAGAGGCCCTGCTGATGAGAACTCAGAAGGAAATGAGGAAAATATTTTTGGAAACTGGAAGAAAGAGGATCTTTGGTCTGTAATAGCAGAAAGTCTAGCTGAATTTTTTCCTATAGTTAGTTACATGGAAAGTAGAACTTGTAAGCAATGAGCCTGGATATTTTGCTGAGATTTCCAAGCAACACATTGAATGTGCACTGGTTTCTTCTTGTAACCTGTAATAACATTTGAGAGGAAAGAGATAGACAAACTGCTAAGCAAAAAGGAAACTGAACTTGATGGTTTGGGAGATATTTAGCCAATCCAGACTGTAAAGGATACCCAAATTAGGAGATTGACTCTGAGGAAAGAATGCCATGAAGACAAAGCCAAAAGCAGAGCCAGAACAGTCTTTTGCTAGTGCCATGGGAGGATGGAAAGATCAGAGTATTCCCTCGCACAAAGTGTCCCTTGAAGATATTAAGTGTATGACTCGTGGATCCCCTCAACCATCGGAGCAGAAGCCAGGCGTAGAGATGAGATCGTCAGGAAGGATCTGTGGAGGAGCACCTTGTCCAACGGCATGAGTCCCCTTGATATACATAGGAGACCCACGGGTTTTTTGAGACTGTTACACAAGCAAAAATGATACCTGTTTGACCCAAAGGGACAGAAATAGGACAAAATGAAAGAAGGCTGCTAGACTCCCAAAATTCCACAGGCAGGACAGAATATAATCATTTTTGCTTTTGTTAAGCCACCACTTTGTGATAAATTGTTGCAACCACCACCAGAAATTAATACTCACACATTAAGTGGTCAACAAGACACTCTTGGGGTTTTTTAATTAAATCAAGTTTAACATTAATTACATCAAAATTAAATGTTGAACAGGGAGCATTTATAACATATGTATCAGGCATAAAAACTATGAAATAAACACCCATGTACCCACCAACCTGTTTAAGAAATAGAAATTAATGTTACCTCTGAGTCCCCCATGTGTCTGAAAGCGTAGCCTCCTTGCTTTCCCCCAGAGGTAATTCCTATCTTGAATTCTGTGTTTATCATTCTCTTATTCTTCTTTATTTTTTTAGATATGCGTGTATCTCTTTGTTTACTCTTTCATTTTGCATGGTTTTAAATTATTCACAAGAAATCCTACTAAGTTTTGTTCTGTGACTTTTTTATTTGCTTAACATGGAAATGTCTCATGTAGCGGTAGTCCATTCATACTAATTGCTGCATAATGTGATATCATAAAGACATACCACAACCTATTAATTCTTCAAGCAATGGACATACAGATTGGTTCCAGCTTTTGGTTCTCCCAAACCGCAGATGCTGCTATGAATATTATTATACATGTTTCTTGGTGCACTGGTGTAGGAGTTTAACTAGGGTCTATGCCTCAGAGTAGAACTGCTGAGTCACCGTGCCTGAGTACCTTCACCCTTACTCCATGTGTTGTTGTCCAAAGCGTGGTACAGAAATTTAAAGTTCAATCTCAAGTAGCCAGTTTCTTCATTTTTTAACCTCCCAATACACCTCGCTTCTATAATTTATCTGATATTTAATCATATTTGCCCTTAATCTCTCTGATATAGGGTTACTTATGATTAACTCATGGATTCTTGGTCATCTTTATCTGTTCTGGTGTTACATTCTCTTCTTAGGAGAGGCGAAAGAGCCCAGGTATTCAATGAATAGACTCTGGAGCCAAAATGTCTAGGCTGGAAACCCAGCTGTTCCACTTACCAGCTGTGTGACTTTTGAGCTGGTTACTTAATCTCTCTGTGCCTCAGTTGCCCCTAGTGTAAATTGGGGAAAACATAGTACTTACTTTAGTACTTATAGTACTTACTTTAAAGAGTTATTGTGAAGATGAAATAAGCTGATATATGAAACCCTTAGAATAGTGCCAAGCAGAGTAAGCTCTATGTACATGGTTGGCATTGTTATTATTCACGTTGCAGCTCTTCATGAGAACAAACATATGGGGGTGCTGGGTGTCTCAGTCGGTTAAGTGTCTGCCTTCAGCTAAGGTCATGATACCGAGGTCCTGGGATCGAGCCCCTCATCGAGCTCCCTGCTCAGCGGGGAGTCTGCTTCTTCCTCTCCCTTGCCCCCCCATGGCTCACACTCTCTCTCTCAAATAAATAAATAAAATCATTTAAAAAAAAAGAACAAACATATGTAAAAAGTCAAATATTCTCAGCAGGTTACTATCTCACAATAGAAGTGACTAGGTTCAAACAGTCACATTTTCATGTCAGCAAATCTAAAACTCTCTGTGCCTACACTTTGCACCCATTTGACAGCAGACCCTCCTATCAAAGTGGATCCCTCCACTGAGCTCTGGATTCCATCCTGTTTCACCAGGACTGCCCATGGAGTCATTGTACCAACCTTGCTTTCTATGTGATCGTTCTCATCACATGTGGACATTCCTAGAATCTTGCATCTTAAAATTTATAACATTTATCATTATTAGAAATCATCTCATTCCTTCATCTGTTTACTGCTTTACATTCCTTCTCCTTGCACCTACCCCTACTCCCACAAGGAATGTAAGTGCCTCTTAAGGGAAAACCTGTGCTAAAAGACAACATGAGATACAAAAGCTTCACTTTCTACAGATAGGAGGAAAACACATTTTACAGGTGACATGTTTATAGAATTCTTGGGAACATAAACAGTAGCACCTACTATGTGCCAGGCATTCAAAGATGCCAGGGGTAGAGTGATGAAGAGGACAGATAAGGGGCATCCTGGAACGTCTGGTACATAGTAGGTGTTTAATACAGAGCTGCTGAATGAATCTATTGATTGATTCATTTTAGTCCACAGAAATTACATCTCTGATGTTTTTTAAAGATTTACTTGAGAGAGAGAGAGAGAGAGAGAGAAAGCATGAGTGGGAGGGGTGGGGGAAGAGGCAGAGGGAGAAGCACACTCCCCGCTGAGCAGGGAGCCCAATCCATATTGGGCTCCAGAACGCTGGGATCATGATTTGAGCTGAAGGCAGATGCTTAACTGACTGAGCCACCCAGGTGTCCTGAAATTACATCTCTGATTATGAATGAAAAACAATAGAAACATTCTTAAAATTCTTCTAGCATTCTTCTATTATCAATTTTTGAGGAAAAACACATAAGCTATTTTAATGGATATGGATGTGGAAACACTAAAGGTATTCAATAATCAGGAAATTCAGAGAACACTGACACTTACATACCTGTGCATATCATCACTTTGTGCTATTGTTTTATGTTCTCGAACATTCCATAAAGGCTGTGTTTGTATCTGAATTTCTGATTTAGCTGTAAGATGTAAAATCCTACATAGTCAGACAACTTAGCTTTAGTTATATCAGAAGTGACTTAAAAGCAAAAAATAGCATTCCAGTTATTCCTTGATGTTGACATCCCTAGGATAAAAAAAAAAGCATTTGGAAGTAAATTCCTATTAAAAAGGCACAAGAAATATGAATAGGACACTACCTGTCCTGGGAAGTTCAGATTCAAAATGTAGATACGAACTGTATGGGAATCCATTCCAAAATAACATCTCCACTTGTTATATAATAAGATAGATAATGGTTTCACAGACTTTGTATAAATATATCTTCAATGTCTGATGGTTTTTCTCTTAAAAGAATAGCTTATTAATTTTTCTGAGAACTGTGTTCACTGAGCCACCAACTTTTCCCCCTGACTTTAGTCATTCTTTTTCCCTTTGCCCTTCCCACTCTAGGTTGGACTAATGACTACATTGGAGAAATGAGTAATGTAGGCAAAGACCTTTTATTTGTGGTTAGACTTACATAGTTCCAAAAAGTAAACATAATTCACAAAATACCTACAAGTACCAGAGGAGGTGCTCCGGTATCAGTAGAAGGCACTGATCATAAGAAAGCTTGACACAGATCATCATGTACAGATGCCGGTTCACTCCTGTCGAATGAATATGCTATATTCTGAGTTTGACAGTTGGGAGGCAGGGGCAGGAAGAACCAAAGCCTCTTCTCCACTGGATTAGGCACCCAGGTCCTCCAGGGGTATTATCACAGATGACATGAAAGTGTTGGCAGTGGTAGCTCCGACAACAATCCCAGCTACGCCAATGATGCTGATGTCATCACCAACAGTTTGACAGATCTAGAAATCCTTAGGGTGCTTCTCATCCAGTTGATCGTCTCTGATCCATTCCTTGGACAGGCCACAAAATCCACTTTCATAAAAATGAATCCAGTGCATTTGGTGACCACTGAAAACACACCAGTCCTGGTATTTGCTAATTTGGAACCACGGTCAAAATACTATTGCATCATTTTGGAAATGAGTCCAATCTAAGCTACAAGAAAATGTACTGTTAAAAAACACACATGGGTACTTTTGGTGGTATGGCTTTAAAACCCTGTGCTTGGCTATAAAAGCCTTACAAGTGAAGTTAATGGATAGCAATTTTTATTTTTAAAAAAGAGGAAAGTATTTTACTAGACCAAAATTAGTTTAAGACATACAAAAATCAAATTTTATGTAAACACCCTTAGAAAAACTGAATTATATAATTAAAAATTAAGAGTCCTTTTTACAAATTAATAACGAATGTGTTAAATTACTATATATTAAAGATATAATTTGAAAATTAGAGCTGTTTCAAAATACTATGTTCAAATCTCGTTCTGTAAGAACCCAGGGAAGTTGCCAAATCACCACACTGTCCTTCCACTAAAGTTTAATGGGTACACTGGAGGGTTTATTATGAGCCAGGAGAGAGTCATTAAGTAACATTCAAAGAAAACTAAGAGTAAAACGTCAGGTACAAATTAATTTAATTCACTTCCTGAGACTTATACAGAGCTCACTGACTTGAATAAAGCACGACAACATTGTTTTTAAATATTGAGAACACCTATTTTCTGGCAGCATCCAGTATACTTTTGTGTTACAAGTAGGTCATAAAGATAGGGCTTTGGGGAGAAATAGAACACAGATGAACCTCTAAAGAAATAGAAAGCTCTAGCAGAAGACTTCTTATTCTCTTTTTACGAGGCACAAAGAGAAAAATAGATAAAACATAACAACCCTAATTATAGACTACAGGGGACTTCATATCTCAACTTTTATGATGTTTTATGAGTGATATTTAATACAGCATTATTCCTACTGAATAACCAGAAAATAATTTTCATCATCAGTAATATGGTTAAAAAGTTCATGCCGTGGTAATATCCATGTCACCAGATGTTGCCTCTTCTGTATGAAGTGTGTGTGTTTATATATATAGTATATGGAGAATATGTCTAGAGCATATATATATAAATACAGTCATGTCTTCTCAGTCTCAAGCCCATCTGACACTTTATAATGAAGAGAGAAAACAGGAAGGAGACTTCTGGTACCATTTATTTTTCTGTGACAGTAATAAAGCTGCTGTATCACAGCTTGAAAAATACACAGTAATCGTGGTATAGTACAGTAACTGCATAATGCAAAAAGCAAATGATTTTTTTTCCCAGAAAAAAAAATCTGTTTTCCCTATGACTCTGCTTCCTCCCCCCTCAAAAAATACCATATACGTAATTTCCACCTAAAGTCAGAAGGCTTCCAATGCCGTGTGGCACGCGGAAGCAGTAATGATCACAGCTCAGCAGGACTAGGCCAGTCTCCAATTCTGTCTCTGACCCAAACTGTGCTCACAGGCCGGCATGTTTTATAACTCTTCCTTAAGGCCTTTCTTTGTCTCCTGCCTGGCTTTGTCTTCCTCCCTGGGTGCCAACCACGTGAAATACACTTTTACTGGATCGATGTTCCAGTGTTTATGAAAGGATACGGGAACCTGGTGAGAAAGGTAGTCCCTGGGATAATCCACGGGCCGAGCCTGTGGGAAGAACAGAGAATTACATTCCTTTATTCACTGAAAATAATTTTGCTTCAGAATAGCATTTGAATTTATGAAGTGCCTGCTTTTCTTCAATATTTGATATTGCTTAAGAGAATCTAAAAGCAAAAAGGAAAATCTTTTCCAATACCCTCTCTCTGATGCGAGGCTCTTTGCTTTTGTATCTCCAATTACTTTAATATCCCAAATGTACCACTTTTTGCTTCTATGTTCCATAGTCATACCTCTGGGAGATTCCTCAACCATGGTAATAGATATAAAGTATCTTACTTCCTTGGTAAGTCATTTAAGTGACTATTATAACTTCTGCAAAAGGCAGAAAGATTGCTATTTCCCAAGCCTCTCTAAAGAAACTCTAGCCATACATGGTGTGTGTGTGTGTGTGTGTGTGTGTGTGTGTGTGTGTGTGTGTGTGTGTGTGTGTGAAGTGTTCTCGGGGCTCCCCTTGCCTGTCCACTGCCCTGATGTCAGTGTAGGGAAATGCAGAGCTCATCAGGAATCAGGGAAAAGGGTGAGGTAACTCAACACTTTCTTCCTACCCAGATATGGAGTCTGATTCCAGAAATGGCAAGGGAAACATGGAGTAACCAGAAGCACTTTGCAAGAGGACCTAAAAAGTTTTTGCATTGTCATCATTTCAGGATTCTCTAGAACTTACAAAATGAAGTTTAAGCAGAATCAGACGTAGCCTAGGATGGCTGAGACTGAAGTAACCTTCAGGGTATGGAAGGAAACAGAAACCAGATACTATTTTTTTTTTTTTTTTTTTACTCTAAACAAAGCATCTACCTTTCTCTCAATGCTTATCTTGTTTACAGATTTATATAGCCCACCTGTGTTATACAGTAACTCACTGGGTTATCAATACTAAAACAGTCTGGGCTTTATTAAAGCTAGACAGGAAACATTTTGAAAACTAGTCTCTATGCTAGTATTTTATTACATTCTGCTTAAATGTTTGCAATGAATACTTACATAAATCCTCTTAAATGGTTTATAAAATACCTTCATTAAATTTTATCTCATTCAACCCTTGAAACAACCTTGCAAGATGATCAGAGTATCTTGATTCATCCTCAATTTATAGATGAGGAAGCAGGAGCTCACAGAATTTATAAATTCCCTAGGTCAACAGGACTGGCACCTATTAGAATGGGGACAAGAGCAGGTGCCCAGCCCAGCTCTAGTCCAGTGTTCTGGCAGCACACCTGCAGCTGGTCCTCATTCCGTGTGCATATCAACAGTGCCTCAGCTGCCCTGGCCCCCTTGGGGGGCTTTATCCTGGGGTGGCACAAATATCCTGCTCCGATGACTGTTCAAACAATAACAACTGCACAAAAGACTTCAAAATGATGGGCGGGGAGGGGGGGAGAAGTTCCATACCAAACATGCACTGTCCTTTAAAAATTCTAAATGCTCATGGAGTTAAAAATCTAAGAAGGCAATTTTAAAGGAAGAGAGAGAAACAAAGACCAAAAATACACACTAGAATAATGTCTAACAGAGTTGAGCAAGTTCTGAGTATTAGCTGAGGGGATTCATATGTGATGTCTACTTGCAAGGCCTCTGGGAATTTACTGGCTTGGAAGAAACCCCAGGAAAAACATACTCTCAATTCAGTTCTCAGATAATTCCACAATGCTCCCAGAAGAAAGAAAGAAAAACAGTGGAAACAAATCTTGGGTTGTTTTTCACATTTAAAAATGAACTCTCAGAGACACAAACGCATCTCACAGGAAAAAAAGAAATCCATAATATCTTTCCCTCTATTAATGCGGATTCCAGAAGTGATTGCAGTTGCATGTTAGGACACGAGTGAAGAGCTGGTTTACTAAATATTAGTATGTGCTAATCATTTCTGGCAAATGCAGTTTTGGAAAAGAACAAGATTAGAGAAGTAAAAGGCATCCACAGAGGCATCTGTAACACCAAGAAGTCTAGATGGACTCTGATAATCACATCTCTGTGCCCAAAATGCCAAAAGGAAGTACCAAACAGGCAGGGTTGGGGGCAAAGGAGGAGGCCTTAGGAACAGACATGGAGCATGATGGGAAGCTGTGCGTGGGAAGAGAGAGATGGTGTAAACTGCACGGAAGGACATACATTGGGTGAAATTAAAACTTAATCTGTAAATGTTAGAGCACACTGAACAGTGCAACAGAGATCAAATTTGTATTTCCTTAGACAAACACATTTTTTTATAGCTGTATTGACATACGATTTACATACCATACAATTCGCACACTGTCGTGGCAGTTTGAAAATTTATAGATTTCCATATTTAAGCAACCACAAATCCAGTTTTAGAAGACTACGGCCATTCCCCCCAAATTCTCTGCCGTGTATTTTCAGTCAATCCCCACCCTCACTGGCAGCCCCAGGAGACCACTGATTTGCTTTTTCTCTATAGTATTGCCTTTTTCTAGAATGGAACCATACACTATGAATGTTTTGAGCCTGGCTTCCTTCATTAGCATTGCTGTATGCATCAGTAGTTCATTACTTTTACGGCTGAGCAATATATCACATTGAGTGGATACACCATACAAACAACACATAGTTATTATCACACAGGTTCCATGGGTCAGGAGTCTTGGCAACACATAGCTGGGACTTCTGCTTCATGGTCTCTCACAAGATCGTAATCAGGATGTCAGCCCAGGCTCTATGATCTCATCTGAAGGCTCAACTAGGAAAAGATCCACGTCCATGCTCACTCAGTGGTTACTAGTAACATTCAGTTCCTTGGGGGCTACTGAGCTGAGGGCTTCACTTTCATACCCTTCCCCCTTGCAGCTTGCTTCAGCAAAACCTACAAGCCAGGAAGGAAGTAGGGAGAGTCTACAAGGAAGATGGAAGTCACAATCCCTTGTAACCTAATGATAGAAGAGACATCCCATCACCTTTGCCATATGCTATTGGCTCATACTCAGGAGAGGGGAAAACGCAGGGTAGGAGTATCAGCAGGAGGGGACTAATGAGATCTATGTCATCATAAATGGCCTGCCACGTATATGTTTAATTTTTTAAAAACTGCCAAAACATTTCCAAAGTGACTGTATTTTATATCCCCACTAGACATCCAGGTTTCTACATCCTCAGCAGCACTGGGAATGATCTGTTTGCCTATAGGCATTCTATACATGTGAATTTAGTTTGCATTTCCCTAATGACTAATAATGTTGAGCATCTTTCCATGTGCTTAGTAGCTGTTTATGCATTTTCTTTAGAGAAATGTCTGTTCAATCTTTCTCTTTAGAGAAATGTCTGTTCAACCCAGCTTAAACTCAGCAGTTGATTTTCTTATTGAGTTGTAAAAGATGTGCTATGTATTCTGGATTCAAGTCCTTTATCAGATACATGATTTACAAACATTTCTCCCAGGTTATGAAATTTTTTTATTCTCTTAAGGATATCTTTTGAAGAGCAAAGTTTTTTTTAAATTTTATGAGTTCAATTTATGAATTTTTCCTTCTATGGATCATACTTTTGATGCCCCAAATCTCTGCCTAAACTAAGGTCACAAAGAATTAACCCTATGTTTTTTCCAGCAGTTTATAATTTTAGCTCCTATATTTTTGTACTATGATCCATTTTGAGTTAATTTTTGTGTGTGGTATGAGGCTAAGTTCCAAGTTCATTTTTTTGTGTGTGGAAATACATAATTGCTCTAGCACCGACTGACCATCTGTGCCACTTCTCCCCTGGATTGCCTTGGCATCTTTGTCAAAAACAAGTTTACCACAAATGAAAGGGTTTATTTCTAGAATCTCTATCCTGTTCCATTGATATGTATGTGTGTGTGTGTGTTTATCCTCATACTAATAGCAGCTTGTCTTGATTATCATAGTTTTATAGTAAGTTTTGAAATCATAGAAAGGTAAATCCTCCAATTTTGATCTCATTTTTAAGAATTATTTTGTATTTCCATGTAAATTTTAGGATCAGCTTGTCAATTTTTACAAAGAAGCTTACTATGACTTTGGTATGGATTGCAATGAATCTATAGATGAATTTGGGGAATGTGGAGAAATAAAATTTCCTGTAAAAAAGCCCTATAGCCCACAAGAAACAGTTCACATTCCATTTGTCTAGTTAACTGCTCAGATCCTAAAGGAGAGTAAAACTCCCCTTATCTCTTGGAGAGGCCAACGGTTATATCCCTGAACTAAGTCCTGAGGGTAAACCCCAAGGTGCCAGAAAGACCTGAACACTTTCCGTCCTGGGATACATTTACATTTCAAGGAAGAATGGGGTATTTATTTGCATACCAAAATGCTGAAGTAAGGAAGTTCACCTTTAGAAGCAGAGAAAACAATTTTTCTTTGTCCCTTGCCTATGGAGTATCTCACCACTTATGTAGGACAATTGAATTGGCCCTCATCACACTGCCCTGGAGGTAAAAACTAGGTCAAAGGAGCAGTGGGAGTGGAGATGGGGGCAAGATGTGCTTATTATTTATTGTAAGGGACTTAATGTAAAAATTCATCTCTGATCCAGAATGTCATTTAGACATTCAAAATAAGTTAATTTTAGGTGAAACACTATGAATAGATGAAATAATAAAATTCATTTTAAGTGAATATTTATTAAAAACCAATGGAGAAAATTGCCATCATAGCAATATTGAGTCTTCCAAACCATAAATATGGTATATATCTCTTCATTTAATTAGATCTTAATTTCAGCAGAATTTCATTGTAGTGTACAGTGTAACTTCCTTTTTAGATTTATTCCTGAGTATTTTATTCATTTGGATGCTATTTTGAATGACATTGTTTTCTTCATTTTCAGATTTTTTGTTGCCAAAAAAAAAAAAAAAACGCAATTGCTTTTGTATGTTGACCTTGTAGCCTATAACCTTGCTAAACTCATCTGTTAGTTCTGGTAGTTTCTTTTTCCTTTGGTAGATCTGTAGGATTTTCTACATACAAGATGTGGTCTGTGGATAAAGACAGTTTTACTTCCTCTCTTCCAACTTGTATCCTTACTATATATCTGTATACATATATGTAATGTATGTATGTATATATGTAGTTATGTATATGTGTGTATGTAAATATATATATACATACATATATATTTTTTTCAGCTTATTGCACTGGTTAGAAACACTGAATATACTGCTGAATAAAAGTGGTGAGAACAGACATTCCTACCTTGTTCCCAATTTTGTTATTTTTAAGATTCACTTTATCAGATTGAGGAACTTCTATTTGGTTGAGAGTTGTTTTTTGTTTTTCTATTTGTTTTCATTTTTTTAATCATGACGTGGTGTTAGATTTGTCAAATATTTTTTCTGCATTTATTGAGAGGATCATGTGGTTTTTATTCATTATTCTACTCATATGGTATATAGATTTTGGATATTAAATCAAGTTTGCATTCCTGTGATAAATCCCAGCTGGTCATGGCATATAACCCCTTTTATATATTGCTGGATTCAGTTTACTAATATTCTGTAAAGGATTTTTCCATCTATGTTCAAGAGTAATATTGGCTTGTAGTTTACTTTTGTCATATATCATTTTAATCCCTTCTGTTATTTTTTTAGCAATATTTTTGGAGTGATTTCCTAAATTCTTGCTCTAGGGATAACAATATGCATCTTTTTGTTAAGATTTATTTATTTGAGAGAGACAGAGAGAGAGAGAGCATGTGTGGGGGTGGGAGGGGCAAGGGGAGAGAGAGAGAGAATCTAAGCAGACTCCCACTGAGTGTGGAGCCTGATATGGGGCTCGATCTTAGGAGTCTTGAGATCACAAACTGAGCTGAAACTAAGAGTCAGAAGTTTAACCAACTGCTCTGCCCAGGCAACCCAACAATATGTGTCTTTGACATACTAGGCTAATATTGGCCTCATAAAATGAATTGGAAAGCTTTCTCACTACTTTAATTCCATTCCATCAATGTATGTAGGTTCAGATAATTTTTCTATTTCTTTTTAAGACAGTTTTGCTAATGAGTGTGATGCAAGAAATTTCTCCCATTTCATTTAAATTGTCTAACTTGTAGGCACAATTTTGGTAGGATTTGCAATAATGTCCGCTCTTTCATTCCTAACTTTGGTAATCTGTGTCTTCTTTCTTTTTCTCTTGGACAGCCTAGCTTAAAGGTTTACCAAATTAGCTGATCTTTCCAAAATAACTCATTTTTGGCTTAACTAATTTTTTTCTGCTGCTTTTCTGTTTTCTACATTGACTTGTGCTTTAACCTTTAATATTTATTTTATTCCACTTAATTCAGATTTGAATAATATTCTTTGGTTTCAATGCAGATGTTTAGATTAATGATTTTTTTAATTTAATTTAATTTTATTATGTTATGTTAGTCACCATACAATACATCATTAGTTTTTGATGTAGTGATCCATGATTCACTGTTTTCATATAACACCCAGTGCTCCATGTAGTACGTGCCCTCCTTAATACACATCACTGGGCTAACCCATCCCCCACCCCCTCCCCTCTAAAACCCTCAGTTTGTTTCTCGGAGTCCATAGTCTCTCATGGTTTGTCTCCTGCTCTGATTTCCGCCCCCCCTTAATTTTTCCCACCCCTATGAATTTCTAGTATGTTTAAAACTATAAATTTCCCTCTAATCCCTATATAGCTATGCTAAAAACTTTTGTTATGTTTTGTTTTCATTTTTATTCAAGTCATTTTCTAACCTGCCTTATGATTTCTTCTTTGACCCAAGATTATTTTAAAATGTGTTGTATAATTTTCAAATATTTAGAAATTCTCCCATGTTTTTCTGTTGATTTCTAATTTCATTCCATTGCTGGGAGGATATATTTTGTATGTTTTCAATCCTTTAAAATTTGCTTAGACATGTTTTATGAACTAGTGCATGATCTATCCTTTAGAACATTCCATGCACACTTGAACGTGCATTTTGCTGTTGTCAGATGAAACAATGTATGTCAGTTAAGTCAAGTAGTTTGTATTTGTCCATTTCTCATTTCAATTCTGTCCATTTATGTTTCATGTATTTTGAAGATCTGTTAGGTATACATATACATTTATAATTACTGTATCTTCTTAATGTATTGACTTTTGGTTATGAAATATCCCTCCTTCTCTCTAGTAATATTCCTCTTCTTAAAGTGTATTGTGTTTAACACAGACACTCAAACTCTGTATGATTAACTGTTTGCAGGGTTCATCTTTTCCCATCCTTCTACGTTCAACCTATTTGTGTCTATGAATCTAAAGTGTACTTGACTGTTATAGACAACATATAGTCCAATCTTGCTTTTTATGAGATTTGACAATATCTGCCTTTTGACTAAAGAGTTTAGTCCATTCATTTTTAATGTAATAATTGATATACCTGAATTTTTATCAGTCATTTTGCCATTTATTTTCTATATGTCTCATGCTTTATGTCCCTCTGTTTCTCCTTTATTCTTTGGTTAAACAAAATCTTTTAGTGTATAATTAAATCCCTCTATTGATATTTTAAGCTATATATTTAAAATCATTTTCTCAGAGATTGCTCCAAGGATAGCAATATGCATCTTTAACTTAGGTTAATACTGACTTAATTCCAATAAAATCAATTGCTACAATATAGCTTCATTTCCTCCCCCTTGCCTTTGCACTATTATCATCATATATATTGCATTTACTATGTTATAAACCCAACAATAGGGTCATAATTACTGCTTTAAACAATATTATATTTATTAAAGAAATTAAGAGAGACAATATATATGTCTGTGTGTTTATACACACTTTTGTTCTTTTAATTATATATATGCACATACATACATATATGAATAAACACACAGTCTTATATTTTCCTCCATATTAACCCTATCTGTATTCTTCCATTCCTTCCTGTATATTCTAATTACCGTTGTACCATTTTCACTCAGCCTAAAGGATTTCCTTTAGTTTTCTTATAGGGAAGGTCTACTAGTAAAGATTTCTCTCACTTTTTGTTTACCTACAGATATCTTTACTCCACTTTTGTTTGGGAAGGATTGTTTTATTGGATATAGAATCATTAGTTGATTGGTTTCTTTTTTGACTTCTGCCTTTGGGCTTCTATTATTTTTAATGAGAAATCAGCCAGTAACTATATTTTTTGTTTCCCTTTTCATTAGGTTGCTTTTAAGACTTTCACTTTTTCATTGTCTTTTAACAGTTTGACTGTAACACTTCTGTGTATGATTCTTTTCATGATTATACTACTTGAGCTTTGTTGAACTTTTAGAGCTATGCATTAATGTTTTTCATCACATTTGGGTAGTTTCAACCCTATTTCTTTCAAAAAAAATTTCTATCCAATTCTCTCTCCGCTCACTTTTTAGGACTCCCATGAAATGTATGTTGGTACACTTTATGGTTTAAAGTATTTTAAAGCTTTGTTCACTTTTCTTTAGTCATTTTTCTCTGTCTTCTTTGGACTGGGTAATTCTATTGATCTGCCTTCAGATTCATTGTTTCTTCTGCCATCTCAATCTACTGTTAAGTCCACCCAGATAATTTCTCATTTCAATTATTTGGTTTTACAACTATAGAATTTTCATTTGTCTTTTTATCATAGTTTCTATTTTTTATTAAGATTTGCTATTTGTTGAGTCATTGTCATCATATTGTCCTTTGAGTCTATGAAGATGGTTTCCTTTAATTCTGTGACTGTAATTTTATTAGCTTCTTGAAGTCTTTATCTATCAACTCCAACATGTGGTCCCACTCAGTCAGTTTCTATTCCTACATTTTTCCCTCAGCAAATCTCTGTATCATGATAATTTGTTGGAAGTTGATTATTTTGAGAATGTATTGTAACAACAAATCTGTTTATTTTTACTACTTTTTAAAAAGTGATTTGCCTGGATTTACACTGTGGAATCTTTCTCACTGCAGTATGTGGTTACTAATACCTCCACTAATCTTTTAGTTCTAACTTTTATCTTGTAGCTTGGTCTTGCTAGAGGTCACCTCTGTGCTTGAATAGCTTAGTAGTCAACTTATGATATAGGCAGAAGTTATGCTCAAATACCACAAGCTCATAAGGCTTCTACCTATGTATAGGTTGGAAAGTGCATTCAAAGCTTCAGTGGGTTCTCAAATTTGCCTTGTATTTTACTTTCTGCTAGGCTCATCCAGTGTCCTATGTGCATGCACACGGTTTCCCAGTAAGCCAGAGAATTGTGGAGAGCTTTCCTAGCCCTGTTATTTCTCTCTTATTTCCAGCGTACTAAGTATTAAATTTCTGGCTAAGATACCCTTTACCATATCTGAGACTGCAACCTCGGGCCCATAAAGGTGCAGATTTTTCTTATTTCTTTCCTACCAAGTGTAACTATTTTAGGTGACCTATCTATGGGTTTTTAACTCTCCCTACCCAAACCAAGTCCACCCCCTCTGACAGCAAAGCTGCCATTTTCCCCAGCAAGGCCCACACTGGTCAAACTGCTGTTGCTCTTTCCAACCAAGCTGGGGTGGATGGAGAGGTAGAGGCTGGGGGAAGGGAGGGAGAGGGGGTTTCAGGGAGAAACCTCATACTCTTGTTGGTCTTACTGAAACTATAGCAGTTTTTCAGGAATAAATGCTTCTCAATGCTTTGGTTGATTTCCAGAGTCCTGAATGAGTATTTTGACAATTTTATGCAGAGGATTCACTGGCCATTGCATGCTGCCATACCCACTGGTAGCATATAATTTTGAAAGAACAGAAAACCATATGCTCCAGATCCTTTGTTTTTAATAAAAGGATACACTAGACATTCCTTGAAGCCCCCTTCTAAGCCTATGATTTCACAATAACCTCCCCTGACTAAAAAGAGAAGGAAAGTGGCCCAGGCAATTTTGTATCTGAGACTGTTTCCAAAAGCCCACTCTATCTCTAACTATTCAGGAATCTTGGATTTGTATCTCTTTGCCTCATATGTGTTTTTCAATATGAAAAAATACACTATTTGGATCACTGTTCAAGCATTATAAATGGGAAATAATTTCTAAATTATAGCAAACTCTCTAAAAGAGGCTTAAGAATTAGAAGATATAGTGGTATCTGTTGGGGAGGATACACTTTAAGCATATTTTACAATTTTGGAAAGATTTAAAATTTATTATGTGAATTAGATAAATCAAGAGTTTTAAAGTCTGGGAAATGACAATTTTTTTTTTTCATTTTTAAATTATCTTCAAAGGATTTGTGCTTAAAGAGTACTTTTCTTCTTTCTTTTCTCTTTATCATTTTCTTTACTAGCATATTCTTCCCTTAGTGAAGGCTGCTGTAAAAATCTAACACTACATTATTAACAATAATAAGTCATTCCCCTTATACACCAACAGTTTTAATTACCTTTCCTTTTCTAGAAGTGAAACACTATGAGAGAGCAAGAGAAAATAATTTGCTTCTCTAAGTCATCCCATAACACAACACATAGGCTTAAGATGGCTAAGACATCTCAAGGTTTTAAAAGATGGATAAGTACTCTTAGCTGGTATGAAGAAAGGTTTCTCATATATTTCTTATTATGAAAAGTCTCTTTTTATTCTCCCTTATGGTCCTCAAGATGCAGAAATGGATTCTGCCTTTCTTGATAATGCAAACACTTTCTTTGCCTTGTTCAAGTTATTTCCTATAGTGCTATTTCTGTCATGTTCAATTTTCTATATTGCTATGATAGCATTTGCTGCTGGTTACTAAATATGACAACATATTCTTACAACATCAGAACATTCACTGACCTGATTCTTAAAAACTACCAAAAATAGTGTGGAGGATTCCCTTCTCCAAACCACGGTATGGTGGTTTGGAGCACCAACCATCCCTGGCAAACATTATCTCAGACAACAACCACCCCAACATTATATGCTTATTGAGATACTAAATTGAAGCTTAATAGTGTTTAATCACTCATCTCAATAGTAACCAAAGAGGAGTAAACCCAATAAAAAGGTAACCAGTGGACAGTGTAAAAACCTAGGACAGTAGAGAATTACATACACTTGGCATATATACAGCAGGAAATATTAGGTTATTCCTGTATATTTCTAGATAGCATTTAATAATTTTTAAATGCCATCAATTTTTTAACTCAAAAATAGAGGGGGGAAAAAAAGAGCAGCTTTTCCCTGGTCCTATATTCAAGGACAATGGTCGAACACCATTTCATTTTCTAGAGGTTTCTGCCTTCCATTTTCCTGCTGTACATGGTATAGCACCAACCCATAGTTCTTAAGATTGTTTCCAGAAGAATATGTGAAGGGAATGAAGTAGGATCTTTAAGTGAGAAGAAAAATCCCCCTCTCTCCCTCTAAGGTAGATATAAAAACATTGTTCTCACCTGATGGAAGAGAGGGCTGTGTGTCACAGGGATTCCCAACCCACTGAAGCACATTCCTAGGACCATATCGTCGGGGGCGTCATTGCTGTAGCAGCGACATTTACTCGCGAGAAGTCTCCTGATTGCTTCTCTGCTGAAGACCATTCTAGTGGGAAGCCAGAGCAGACAGAGAAAGGGGTTAGGGCAGCAGCTCCTCAAGACCTTTAATCTAAATAAATATAATTCAGAGGCCACATTCTTGATAAAGATGTTGACATCAGCAGTGTTTCATATTTCATAGTTATTCTGGGGGACATGATTTGTGCTTTCTATGAAAGGAAAATTTCCTTTGAAGAAGTGTTTACCTATCTAATAGGCAATTTTATTTCTTTATATCGTTCTTGCAAATGAATACTATACAATGTTCTTTTCCTAATATGCCAATGGAAAATTAGAATAGTTCTTTAGTTTTAACACTCTCAATGAGATCAATAACAAAATCCACCAACATTCCCAGCAAGTAGATGGGCCCAGGTACCTCACTCATATAAGTGATGACCGACAGTGAGATCAAATCTAACTGAAACAACCTTGCATTCACTGTCCAAGTGATTCCAGTCTGTGGACGCTTCTTTAAGGTGATTTTGAGAAAGAGAAAGGAGAGAGAGAGAGAGAGAGAGAGGTTGACTTGCCTCAAATAGTGCTATGATGCTACTTGACCTGGTATGTTGGGTACTTTCTGGTGGAACTCATGCCCAGTCCTGCCATTCTATGCCCTCAGATTTGCAGGAGGCTGGAAACTGTGAAACAATATTTTCCAGACTCCCTTGCCAGCGAAGACCCGGCTTCAATCTGTCCATGAGGGGCACAATACTAGGGGAGGCCATCGGCTTCAGGCATTGGCAGTCTCTGTGGCAGAGGCAGGCGATGCTGGGTAGCCCCAGGCTCCAGGGCCAGAACCACAGCAGCAATGGGGAGCCAGTGCTGGGACTGGCTCAGATGCAGTGCTGAGACCCAACTGCAAGATCATCCACAGCAACCCACATGGACAGGCTCCAGAACACAGCCTTTGCCCTGCTCTTCCAGCCTTTGGGGCAGTACCAGCTTTCTGTAGTTACTGAGCTCTTGGGAGAGCCACCTGCCCCGTTTTATCCCTCTGGCCCTTTCCAACCCTTTCACACCAAGTTCCTGCAATACATCCTCCTCTTTTTGAAATACAGATTGGTCCTAAAATATAGGGCCGGTCTGGCCCTACGGTAGTAATGGATCTTCTCGTAGTATGAATAATCCAATAGCTGATAGGGCTGAAGGGACTAATACGGTTCACAAATTCATTCCCAATAAGCAACGACTTCCTTGAAGGCAAAACTGTCTATCACTTCACATATTCCCAGAGCCAAATGCAGGGCCTTGCACACAGTAAGCACTCAACAGAATTTGATGCATCAAACAAGTGAGAATAAAGCTGCCCTTACAAAGATCTTCTTCCTGGGGGAGGGGAAGGAGTTCTATGAATCAGTCTAGTGGGAAGGAAAAAAGGACAAAGACCTTGAATACAATCCCTGATGTGAAATGTTGATTCCATGCTCAGCTGGGGGCTCAGTTCAGTGTAGTTTAATACTAGTGACCAAGCCCTGGTGATGCAACACATAAACAGGGCACTCTCCCTGTCCCCACCAAGATGCCAGAGAACACGGTGAAACAAGACCAGACAAGAGGAAAAAGCAGCTCTTTATTTAAGCTGATACAAGAAAATAGGACTGTACCAGAGGAAGAAACACAGTTCTTGTGAACTCTACCAAAAGGAAAACTGCACATTTGAAAACTCACCAGAAATCCTCTTTCAGAGTCCAGTGCCCACCAGGGCCTGGGATAGCACCTTCGTGCTGAGTCAAACCCCTGTTCATCTGCCCGACCCCAGGAAAAGAGCCTACGTAAGGGGACATGCACCTGCTGGAGACAGACACTTTCCTTAAAACATCTATCTGAAGCCACGTCAAGGGGAATTTCCTAAGTAAGTATACTGCAGTTGACCTTGATCAATGCAGTGGTGAGGGGCCAACCCCATGTACAGTTTAAAATCTGATCCTACTTTCCCCTAAAAGTTACGTACTGATAGCCTACTATTGGCCTTACTGATATAACATAAATAGTCGATTAATACATTGTGTGTTATATGTATTATAAACTGTATTCTTACAATAAAGTAAGCTATGGAAAAGAAAATGTTATTAAAAAAATCATAAGGAAGAGAAAATACATCTACAGTACTATACTATATTTATGAAAAAAAATCCACATGTAAGTGAAACTGCCCAATTCAAACCCATGTTGTTCAAGATCCAACTGTACTTGTATTCCAATCAGAGCTGTAATCTTCTTTCTCTTAAGCCCAATTTAATTATATCAAACACTTTATTTTTTTCTTTTGTCAGCATCTAATAGAATGAAAAAGAAAAGGAAGGCCCACTCTTTTATCCTGGCCCACTCTCTGAAAAGTTAACTTTGCAGGAAGATAAAATGTAAGCATAAAATCTTTATTAGTAATTTCTTTTCTATTTTTCCCTACTCATACAGAACAGTCTTACATTAATTATTCACACAAACTAAGTACACACGAGCCTTTAATAACACTTGCTTATTAGTATGCTGATGGGTTGTTTCAAAATGAAGAGTTCCCCCAAAATGGAAAACTACTGGACATACCATGGTATGTCTGCTCTGCCTGCCAACTTTTAAATATTAAAAAGATGTTGAGAGGCTAGAAGACTAATAATGTGATTTCTTTTAATATACAATATACTAATTTTAAGCAGAAGAAAAACTGAAAGGGGGGCAGGGGCTTGCCCAAGGCCGTGCACATGCAGATCAAGAACACATACAGAAGGTGAAGGGCATCAGAAATGCGCCCGCCTCTCCCGGTCTTCCAGCAGATGAACTGGTCAGGGCTGTCTCCAGGTAACACTGTCCTCAGCCCCTTCAAGGAGGCTGCCAAAGAGAATGAGGACATCCTGATCATAGCTTCCTACTCACAGGAGTAAGCAACGAAGTGAACACCAGACATTTGCATTCAAAAAAATGCAAAGGTCTCATTTTCCAAACAATATAGAATATCTACACATAAATCACTGTGGAGTCTACACTCCCAATTCAGCTCTGCTTCGTGGGGCTGAGGGGAGATGGTTGAAGGCAAGGCTTTACAAAAACTTGGCGGTAAACCACAGTGAAACACAAGAAACACATTTCATACTACAACCATTTATATGTATTGTGTGTGTGTGTGTGTGTGTGTATAAAACAAACAAAATTTCACAAAACAACACACACCCTTACTACATGTGATACACTATGATATTTCTATTTTATTCTATTCCATTTTATATTTCATTATTTTTAAATGATGGTTATGATCCATTCATTGGTTTTATAAGCCATTAATTGATCCTGACTTGCTGTTTACAAAAAAATCATGTTGGTTCTTAAGCTGGATCATCAGAAAAGTCTACTGAGAAATCATTTAACATGATGTCTGCAGCTTTCTTCTAAAGGTTGATATGAGACAATCTCATGATGAATGTTTCTGCATCTTTGCAAAAGTGCTATGAAAAACAGAGTATTACAACAGTCGTTAGCTATACAAAGACCAAGGCTCAGTGTTCATGCATTTGTTTGTTCATTTACTCATTGTACCTTGTAAAAAATGAGTCCCTATGCTAGGAAGTGAGGATATAATGAGAAATGAGATACAGGTGCTGCTTTCAAATAATTCATAATTTAGGTGGAAAACAGAAAGGTAAATAGGCAATTAAGTGATAATGCTTTGCATAATATGCTATGAAAGTATATTTGAAAGGCATCCAACCCAGACTTGAGAGGCCAGACTAGGTCAAAGGCTTCCAGGAATAAATAAGAGCTATATTGTGTCCAAAAAAAAAAAAAAATGAGAAGGATGAGCCAGGTGACAAAGACAGAAAGTTGGGGAGGGGACACAGTGCTTTGTAGAGACCAGTGGATGCCAGTCTTGAGGAAGAGGAAAGAAGAAATGCCTCTGAGGAACTGAAATAAGATGAAGGTGCAGATGAATGAGGCTATAAAAGTAAAACAGCATCTGTCAAGGTCATGAGAGGCCTGGTAAGTCTTGATGAGGAATTTGGACTCTATTCTAAAGGTAACAGGAGGTTATAAAAGAATGCAAAGACTTTCATTTCCCATGGTAATAAAAAAAAAATCCAAATAAAATTAAAATCACATTAACCTATGGAATTGTTGAAGAGATGGATGATATGAAACCCAGAAGAACTAATTGCTAGAGAAAGGAATCCTTCCCATGTGGGTAGCAAGATGTGGCAGCTTTCAGGGACAAGCTGGGTTAGAGAGCAGGAGGAAGGAGACAAGACCCCCAGAGAAATCAGACCCAATGCAGTGGCCTCAGCAGCACCCAGAGAGGCTGTGGCCCCGGCAAACCAGCGGTGATTAAAATAAGGCCTAATCTCAGACCAACATGACTCCTGTAGGAATCCGAAAGACTATCTCAGATGCCAAAAGTAGGAAAGAATTCATGCTCTTGTGGAAGAATAAAAGCAATGGAGGCGAGTGAAGGCCTCTGAGCAGGAGGGCCACAGGATCAGCCGTGGTTGTGGAAAGGTCTCTGTGGCTACAGTGTGGTTGACAGCAAGGAGCAGAGGAGACGAGCTGTGGCAGGAGCGCACATGTAAGAGGTGGGGTGACCTCGACTAGCCCTGGGGAGGTGGAGACAGAAGTGGTATTTATGAGACCAAACTGACTGGGTGACTTCAGGGTCCTGGGGAATGAGGGCGAGAAAGGGTAAAGCAGAGTCACAGGTCTCTGGGGTGGGAACTCGTGATTCCCTGAAGCAAGACGACTGGAAAAACACTAAAGCAGGGGGGCCAGAGCCAGAGGATGAGGTCAGGATGGCAGTGCTGGGTCTTGTCACCCCAGTGGACATGGCCTCGAAGTCAGGAAAGAGCTGTAGGCTGGGGACAGAGGTTTGGGTGCTTTCAGCATAGTCACAGGGGTAGATAAGATCAAGGAGAATACAGAGTGAGAAGAGAAAGAACACCAGAAAAGATGCCTGGAAAACACAGCCATTTAAGGCACAGGAACAAGGACCTGGGAAGGAATGCTCAGAAAGGCAGGAATACACAAGGAGAGGACACTGTTCTGGAAAGCAAGAGAAAGGAGGCTTTCAAGGAGCGGCGGTCACCGCTGTCAAAGGCGGCCAAGAGGTTAAACACAAGAGAGGCTGGAATCGCACCACTGTATGTGGCTACATGGACATGGCCACAGACCTCAGCAAGGTGGTTTAGGTTGAACGCCAAGCACGGGGGTCAGATGGAAGTGGGGAAGCAGAGATCATGAATCGTGGATTCTGAAGATGATTTAAGGGGGAGGTGTGGTGGCAGGAAGGAGTTTTAAGATGGGAAAACTGGAGGTGGCAGGAAGTCCACAGTAGCAAGGTAGAAGTTGAACATATAAGAGGTTAAAGGTGCCATCTTGATGGTTACAGTGCCCACCATGGGCCTGGGAAAGGGAGCAGTGACACTCATGCAGTGTATCTGTCAATCTGGCACGAGCCTGTGAGCGCCTGGAGGGAAGGAACTGTGGTCTTTGTTTTCATCCCCCATGCCCACACCCAGGAGGCTCCTGGAGTGAATGAGCAACCAGCTGGAGCAATGAAAGGCAATGCTGGCTGCGTGCTGTCAAGTGCCATTTCCCGCTTCAAGGGCCAGTCTCAGACCTAACAGTGACATCCAACAGGCAAGGAAGACAACAAAATAGTTTTCTTGACAAAAAATCACTTCTGTGTTAAAAGTATATCGACACCTATGTGCTACAAAATATACAAACCCATATTCAAATAACAGGACCCCTTTCGAAGGTAGGAAGTTCTTACTCAACAGATACCATGCCCAGATCCTTAACCAGACCCAGTACCTCACCCACTGAAAACTAAATGCATTACCATACGGCTGCACATAGCTTGAGGGTTTTTTTTCCTTTTTTTTTTTTAAATGAAGAGATCAATACTCCTTGGGCTTCCCTTTAGTGTCTTTTTGAAGGCCCACCTGCACCTGCATCTCTTGTTGCTAATGACCTCAGGAAGAGGCACAGCCACTGCTCAAGAAAGATCAGTACTCATGCCCAGGCTTAGTTATCACTATGAAAGAGTCATGTCCATAGCCATGCTATATTAACCACTGAATCAGCTAGACCAAGCCAGAACCCCTGGAATGTGGTTCTTGAGGTCCTGCAGTAGGAACTATTCTGATCTCGGGGACTGCAAAGTAAGAATATAAAGTCCTGACCCTTCAGATGTTTGGAAACCAGTGCCAAGAATGTTGCTCAGCACATGGTGGACATTCAGTAAATACCTGTTGGAATGACTTTAAATCACTATAGTTTATACCAAGTTAAGATTTTCCCTACATACCCCAATAGCAAAGACTACAGAAATAATAGAAAGGCTAATTGCTCAATTGATTTACCCATATAAATCAAATCAAAATCTTTCCCCACAAGAGATTAGGCAGATACTTCATTTAAAGACATTGACTTTTCACTGTTATTTAAAACCTATAAATCCTACACAAATATCATTTAATTGCTTAAGTCTAAACTTCTATACTACTCTTCTCCAAAATATGATTTATTAGCACTAGATAATTTAAAAGTCTAATGACTTATTTTCTGACAAAATCTATATCCAAATTTCTTTTTTCATTTAACCAATCAAAACTAATTGGCTACCTAGAAACAATTATTCCTATAGGGACATTTCTACCCAATACCTTGACAACGATTTATATTTCTTCGTGGGGTAAAATATTCTTTAGTGTGTTCTTTTCATATTTAGCAAATTTAATGTTCACTTTCCTATTATAGAAACGGCTGCCATTTACAGAGCACTTAGGTATCAGGATAGGTCCCACCGCCACAGACCGAGCCCTATATCGTGGAAACTGAAGTTAATGCTGAGAGTATGTGCAGAAAGCCATGCTCATAGTTACCCTCCTCCTCCTGTGATGTAGCTGTAGCCGCCAGTGCCCAGGCCATAGCCGTACCGCTCTCCCAGAAACACTGGTTCGCTGGAGTCATAACAGCTAAGCAAGTGCTGGAGCCTGGAGATGCTAAAATTCCAAAGAGAACATAAGCAATAATGACTTAAACTCAAAAGTGTGTTCACAGTAAATAGTTTATGATTCTTACATCCCACTGGTCATAGTATGTAATTATATGTATATATGTATAACTATAGTATGATAACAATATGAAATCATTTAGAGATGAAATTCAAGTGATTTACAGAAAAAATGCATTTTTTCAGAAAAAGAAAAAAAGTCAGTGGACACTATATTCCTGTAAACAGGAGAGAGACTAAAAAACCAGGGGCTTACTTCCCAGTTTTAATAAGCCACTGCGAGAATATGGCTGCCTAGACTGGGTGAATAGGGTGGCAGGTTAATGAAGTAAAGGTGGCCAATGTTTAGCTCACTTCTACCAGTCCTGTTTCTCAGTAAGTGTGAACTGTCAAATCTTTTCAGGTGTACTTGGTGTAGGAGTGCCGACAACACCGACTCCATCTTTGGTCCTCCATCTTGTTCTCACCTCTAGCACACAGGTGGCACCACTTAAGATAACTACCCTGTGACGGCACCACCACGCCCCTGGTGCCATAAAAGCTGGGGATTAAGGTCTGAACTGAATAGTGGCAAAGAATTGCTGCATATTACCGTCCCGACCGACCAACCAACCAACCAACCAACCAACCGTAAGTTGTCCTGAGTAAAACTACGTAAACAGGATGGAGTGGCTTTTGCTTCCATTTTCGGTATTAAAGTGCCTTCTCAGTCTGGAGGATACATGACTGAACCTCCTCCACCTCCTAACACTTGGCGTAGTGGGCAGGATACCGAAGATCAAACAAGCCATGGGTTAAGAGGCTATGCTGGGGGGGAGCCTGTTGTGCGTGAGGGAAATCCCAAGCTGGCTAGCCCCCACTCTGTGGGGAGACTTGGCCAGGTCTTTTGAGCATTTCAGACCAGTGTGTGAGTACAGGGATGCCCTAAAAACACCTATCTGAAATGGTGGAGAAGCAAAAGGGCTCAGAAAGGGTGGCAGCTTGGGTGTTATGACTGTGGGATACTGGAGAACATGGTATTACGGTAAATGGATTTGAGACATCAAAAATGGCCTAAGCCATGGCTCAACCTGCCTTGTGACAAAGATTATATACTGCAGGTATGGGTGAGAACTGCAGGCACTTAGCTAATCTGACTGATTGGATACATGCTAGCATTAAGAAGACCTGGTTTAATGAGGAGGCTGTTCCCTCCCCTCCGTTGCACGGGACCTCTACAGAAGGTCTTTCACCTCTTTAGTTAAGTTCTATGGAAGAACTGGGGATGAAACATGCCATTTACACCCAGCATTTTGGTGGCCCAAATAAAGAATTACATTCCTCTTGTATGAATGTCCATATCTCACAGTCAGCCCCAGGGGCAGGGTATGGGATTTTAGTATCCGTTCTCGTCCCTGGGGTTAAACGTCCCATTGCTATAGTAGCCGCTATAATGGCAGACTTACATGAAACCGAAAGGGAAATAGATTGAAAAACAGGGAAAAATAAAAGAGCCTCCTAATGATAAAATGGTAGAAAGGGGGCCTATCAAGAGCTCATAAACAACCGTAGCAAGATCTAATATGATCTGGGACTAGTAGAGAAAATACAAACAACCCATTCGGTCTTGCTAAGCCTCTAGAAGGCACTGCCTAAGGGAAAGCAGTTTACTTCCTTGA
This sequence comes from Callorhinus ursinus, assembly GCF_003265705.2. NCBI lineage: Eukaryota > Metazoa > Chordata > Mammalia > Carnivora > Otariidae > Callorhinus > Callorhinus ursinus. Next base: position 65,855,874 of record NW_027397069.1, read on the forward strand.
AGGAAGGCTCTAAAAAGCCAGGGGTGTTGCCAAGTGCCCCCCACTACCTGGATACCACCTACCCCCCAGAGACTAGGAGGTAGGCCAGTGTTGCCCCTTTCGTGCGCGCAGTAGGGGGCAACCGGAGGTCCCAGGTGGAATTAACCATTTACTGGTCTTGTGCCAACCAACAGACTGTACTAGCACTAAGAGTCACTGGCTGAATGCACACTTATCTATGGAAAGATAAGTAGAGGCATTAGGGATACTAATAGGGATACTAATACCAAATGTGAGTTGTGGACTGGATGTAAGTTCATATCCAGGATTTGGCTGGGGCTTGTGGCAACAACAAAATGGGAAATCAATTATAGTTCTTTGTATAAGTTCAATAAGAACATCTTCTTGTAATGGAACATTGGAAACAGTGGTTATATTACCAAGGCTATGACCGGAAGGTCCTATTTGAGAGAGACCTGCATAGATTCTGATAGGGCCAGTTTTAAGGTGCTAAGGTTGACTTTATGGAGTCAAGGAAGCACCTTGAAAAAATTAATTCAACCTGGTCCCTGTTTACAGGGTTCCTGGGAGCCTTTACCAGGTAAGGAGGGTTACTTCCTGGCAGTCTCAGAAACCACAGGATATTTTGGGGGGAACCTCAAGAAGAGTGGAAGTAACTCAAACTAAAGGTATTGCAGGCAAGTCTGATAGCAAGTATTTGGTTTGGCTTCTGGCCTCCAAAGGCTGTTAAATGTCAATATGAAATTCCTTATGAGAAGTTACAACAAAGCAGCTTTCGAAGAACCTAAATGGCCAGTCACTATTCTTACTGCATTTATGTAAATAGGCCAAAAATAATAATAATTAGGCCAAGTTTTAAAATTGGACTTGTTTTACAAACAACCTTTTTTTTTGGCAGTGAGGGAGGGGGAAACTAAGTGGGGGAGAGGCAGAGGCAGAGGGAGAGAGAATCTCAAGCAGACACCATGCTGGACTTGGAGCCTAATGGGGCTTGATTTCATGAACCTGAGTCAAAATCAGGAATCTGATGCTTAACCAAGTGAGCCACCCAGGTGCCCCCACAAACAACTTAATTTGGCTGCCTTTGATAGAAATGAGGGTGATTTTAGAGAGGAAAAAGTTGATTTGGTGATTTATCTTTATGGGTGTTAGATTCTAGTTCTGATTGTCTTTGAATGTTGATTGTTTACTTCTAAAACTAGGCTGGACCCTGAATTCTTTTGGTTTTCTTGCATATATGGCTAATTTTCTACCTGACTGCACACTTATAGGCCTGACTTTGAAAGCCCACCAGCAAGACCACCTCCTGAAATGGGACCACTGTTCAAATGAACTGACCTAATTGGCCTTATTAAAATGTAGACTAAAATGCTAAGACTATATGCAAGACTTCCAAAGTAATGGCTCTATAAAGGATGGGGGCTCAACTTAGTACTACAGAATCTCTGCAATTGGTTGAAAGGCAGTTTCATTCCTCAACTCTTGACCTGCACCCCTCTTCAGCAGGAAGTAGTTAGACTGGTCATCGCCGCACCCCTCAAGAATACGGAATGCTGAAAAACCCGTAGTGGTACTGGTTAAGCTCCTGTTGCTATTTGTATTGCTGCTGCGGCACCGGGATGCAAGGCCCCTCTTGGTATCTGGTACTAGAGTAAATATTATATGGGCCATAACGATGTCAGGTGGGGAGGGCATGGAGAGTAGGAGTGCTGACAACATTGACTCCACCTGTGGGACTTGTGCTCCCCTCTGGTGCACAGGTGGTGCCACTTTAGATAACGGGTAGACCCTCTAGTGCACAGGTGGTGCCACTTAAGATAACTACCGTGAGCCCTCCCCACCATGCCCCTCACACCATAAGAGCTGGTGAAAGGGCCGGATAGAGGCCTCGAATAGGGGCGGAGACTAAGAGTCTATTATAGCCGGGATCGTCTGGGATCGTCTGTCAGCCCACCCAGCCCCCCGTCGGTAAGTTACCCAGAATAAAACTCTGTGAACAGGTATGGAGGGACTTGCTTCATTTTTTGGTATTAAAAGGACTTCTCAGTCTGGAGGAGACCTTACTGACCCTCTGCCACTTCCTAACACTTGGTATCTTTTCATTTTTTAATGGCCCCCAAATGGATTTTTTTTTTTTTTTTTTTTTAGATCTAGAGAGCAAGCGAGCATGTGAGGGGAGTGGGGGGCTGGGCAGAGGGAGAAAGAAACTTTAGCAGACTGCAATGAGCAGGCGTAGCCCGGTGCAGGGCTCAATCCCACGACCCTAAGATCTCAACCTGAGCTGGAACCAAGAGCTGGATGCTTAACCAACTGCACTACCCAGGTGCCCCCCCCAATAATGGAATGTTTGAGGTACAAATGAGGTCCATGTCAGGCACATGGCTGGCAGGTGGGGAAAGGGAATTTGGGCAATGAGGCTTTCCAGGAAACCTTCCAATTATGGTGCACAGCCATGCATATGTTTCCCCCCGAGTAAGGCCACATGAGTTGTCTTTTTGTCTATTTATACCTCTGGTAACTGTACTTTGTACAAGTCAACAAGATAGCTTACAAAGGGCAATGAGAATATCTAGGAGCCAATCAGAGAAATGCCTGCAATGAGAGCTGCCATAAGGATGAAGGAAGAAAAAGACTTTGTAGGAAATTAAAATCTAGAAATAGCTTTTTAAAGGTGAGACAAAGGTTGATATTGAGAAGGGCTAGCTTTTCTGTGTTTGAAGAACTTACACCACTTACAGATACTTTATAAAGTCCTTCCACTGTATGTTCTAACTAGAGCTAGCCAGGTCACACTCTACCAAATCCCCAGTTCTCTCATGACATTAATCAGTGTTTCCTGAAAAGAGTTGCTCCCTGGTCAATTTCGGATTAATTTTTTTTTTAATTGGCTAAATAAATTTCAATGTTTCTCCAGCCTGACAAGCATCGTGCATGTCCAAGAGGTGGATATATCCAGTATTTCTCTAAATTATTAATCCTAAGTTCTTACAGAGAAGTATTAATATCTAGAAGACTGGTGCTCTAGAATTTCATTTTTCTTCTTTTGGGGGATAAGTAGGGTCTTAAGAAGTCAAAGTGGAGGTGCATGAAGTAGAGAGGAGGACACCTTTCCAATCCATGCTCCTGCATCTTAAACAGCCCAGCTAATAAGCCTAAAGCTGAAAGTGAAGAAAATAAATTTAACGTGTGAAAAAAATTGCTTAAAAATGTGGTACTAAAAGTTCACAAGTTTGCTAATCATGTTTATATCTGCCTGGAGGTCAAGGCCACTGACAATGTTGACAGTTTCTCAGTGGCCGGAATACGTTATCTTGGAGACTTGTCGTGTTTGGGGCACACAAGGTAAACATTCTAGGCACCTAGTTTGGAATCTGTCTTCAGGAAGTCAGCTGATAACTCTGCAGGGGAAGGTGAGGAAGTTTGCAGATACCTAGTAAGACACTATTCAGTTATGGAGAATATACTCAAAGATCTCTAAGGCCACGGAAGCCTTCAGCTGGTAAAAGTCTGTATGTATTAAAAAACAAACAAACAAACAAACCTCAAAGACCTCTGGGGCAAATTTACATCTACTTCTTGACCTGAGAAGAAATGAAAAGTATTTCTCTTCCTCCTGCATATTGTAAACATGTCAATTCAACTCTCAACTTATAATTTCTGAGGTTAAAATAACTGGGATTTAACATCTCATCTGGGTTTCTTTTCCTTTTAACATCAACCATTTCCCTACTCATGATATAATTTTAAAGCTAAAGAATCATAAACGGAGTCTGACAACTATCATGTGCTTCATTTTGCTAAAAACTAGAAATGTGGATAAAGCAGATGAATCTTCAATTCTATCCAAGTGGATTGGCTGTTCATCCAGGAAAGGAACTTTTATTTAACAATATGTTACCATATCAGGCAATTTTGAGGCACAGAAATGAAGAAAAACAGTATGGCAACAGTTAAGATTACATGCTATCAAAATCATATATAACACAGCTTAGCGTTGCATAGAGATTTTCTAACAGCATAATACTGATTTCTGTGTGTATGTCTAATGGATACATAATGTTACCTAAGTTTCAGAGGTACAATTTAGTGATTTGACACGTTTATATGCAATGTTATGCTCACCGCAAGTATAACTACCCTCTGTCCCATTACATTGCTAACTACAGTATCATGGATGGTATTCCTTATGTTCTTTTTATTCCCATGGCTCACTCATTTCATAACTGGAGGTCTGTATCTCCCCTATCCTTCACATATTTTGCCCAATCTCCCACTCCCCTTCTCTCTGGCAATCATCAGTTCTTTATAGGTCTGATTTATTTTTATTTTTTTATATTCTATTAGTGGAATCATAATTCAGACTGAGAAAGACAAAAACCTTATTTCACTTAATACCCTCCAGGTCCATCCATGTTGTCACAAATGGCAAGATCTTTTATAGCTAAGTAATATTCCACTCTATATATATACACCACATCTTTATCCATTTATCAATGGACACTTGGGCTGCTTCCATGTCTTGCCAACTGTAAATAATGCAATAAACAGAGGGGTGCATATATCTTTTCAAATTGGAGTTTTCCTCTTCCCTGTGTAATCCCCCAATAATGGAATTATTGGATCATATGGTATTTCTACTTCTGACTTTTTGAGGAACCTCCATACTGTTTTCCACAATGGCCACACCAGTTTGTGTTAGCACTAGCAGCACAAGAGTTCCTTTTTCTCTACATCCTTGCCAACTCTTGTTTCTTGCATTTGATTTTTGCCATTCTGACTGGTGTGATATCTCATTGTGGTTTTGATTTTGCACTTCTCTCAAAATTACTGATAGAGCATCTTTTCATGTGCCTGTTGGCCATCTGTATGTCGTCTTTGGAGAAATGTCTATCCAGGTGCTCTGCCCATTTTTTAATCAGATGGTTTTTTTGTGTTGTAGGACTTCTTTACATATTTTGGATATTAACCCCTTATTGGATACATCATTTGCAAATATCTTCTCCCATTCAGTAGGTTGATGCTTTTTGCTTTGTTGATGGTTTCCTTCACTGTGCAAAAACCTTTCATTTTGATGTAGTCTCATAGTTATTTTTTGTCTTAGACATACCTAGAAAAATGTTGCTATGGCCAATGTCACAGAAATTATTGCTTAAGCTCTCTCCTCAGATTTTTATGGTTTCAGGTTTCATATTTAGGTCTCTAATACATTTTGAGTTTATTTTTGTGTATGGTGTTAGAAAACAGTCCACTTTCCTTGTTTTACGTGTTGCTGTCCAGTTTTCCCAGCACCACTTGTTGAAAACATTGACTTTTGCCCATTGTATATTCTTGCCTCCTTTTTCATAGATTAACTATATTAATGTGGGCTTATTTCTGGGGTCTCTATCCTGTTCCACTGATCTATGCATCTGTCTTTATGCCAATACCATATGGTTTTGATTACTACAACTTTGTAGTATATCTTGAAACCTGGGATTGTGATACCTCCAGGTTTGTTTTTTTTTATCAACAATGCTTTTTGGCTATTTGGGGTCTTCTGTAGTTCCCTACGAATTTTAGGATTATTCTAATTTTAAGAAAAATACTGTTGATATTTTGACATGGATTGCACTGAATCTGTAGACTGCTTTGGGTAATAGGACATTTTGACAATATTCTTCCAACCCATGAGGATAGAATATCTTTCCATTTGTTTGTGTCACCTTCTATTTCTTTCATCAGTGTTTTATAGTTTTCAGAGTACAAGTCTTTCACCCCTTTAGTTAAGTTCATTCCTAGGTATTCTTTTTGGTGCAACTGCAAATGGTGTGTTCTTAATTTCTCTTTCTGTGACTTTGTTTTAGTGTATAGAAACGCTAATTTCTGGATATTAATTTTGAATCTTGCAACTTTAGTGAATTCATTCTAGTAGTTTTTTGGTGGAATCTTTAAGGTTTTCTATGTATATCATGTCATCTAAAAGATGACAGTTGGACTTTTTTACCAATGTGGATGCCTCTTATTTCTTGTCTGACTGCTATGGCTAGGACTTCTAGACTATGTCGAATAAAAGTAGTGAGGGTGGAAACAAGACAAGTTTCTGACCTTAGGGGAAAAGTTCTCAATTTTTCACCATTGAGGATGATCTGAGCTGTGGGTTTTTCACATATGGACTTTATTATGTTTGGGTTTAGAAGGAACATCTCTCTTTTGTTGAGAATTTTTATCCCGAATAGAATCTCGTCAAATGCTTTGTATACATCTATTGAGATGGTTATATGATTTTTATCCTTCATTTTGTTAGAATACTGATTGCCCGATGAAAGTCTACTCTAACCTATGGTTTTTATTTTTTGACATTTTATTTGGAAGTAATTTCAAGATTTTAGAAAAATTCCAAGAGTAGTACAATGGAAAATACTCTCCTCTATCCTTTACCCATATTCACCAGTTGTTAACTTTACCCTATTTGCTTTATAATGCTCTCAATATTTCTCTCTATATATTCATACATTTATGTATCTATATGTCTATATATAGATGTATGTGTGTATATGTGCATGTGTACATGTGTGTATATACATATTTTCTCTTTTCTAAAATATTTGGGAGTAAGCCTCATACATTATGCCCCTTTCCCCTAAATACATAAATGTCCTAAGAACAGGAAAAGTTTAAGGATTTCAAAAACTTTAATACAGTAATTTTCTTAAGTTAAATATACACCTATATGTTCCAGCCATTCTACTCATAGGTATTTAGCCAAGATAAATAGATATATTTACAAAGATATGTACACAAAGGTTCATAGCAGCCTTAATTAGGATTCCAAAACTGAAAATAAATGCTTATATCTAAGCTACCACCATATTCCAATTTTATCAATTGACCCAATGTCTGTTATAGCACATCTTCCCTTCAGTACAGGATGCAGCTCAGGATCCCTTATTGCATTTATTTATCATATCACTTTATTCTCTCTTAATCTGTAATAGTTATTCAGCTTTTCTTTGTCTTTCATGACACTGGTATTTTTAAAGCACCTCCCCTAATTTTAATGGAATGATCCTCATGTTGGGTTTGTCTGGTGTTTCATGATAAAGTCCAACGCATACATTCCCAGTCACAGTATTGTGTGATGCTGCATCTGACATACGATGTCCTTCTGATCTTCACTGGTGATACCTATTCTGACCACCCAGTCAAGTTGTTGTCTGGTTTCTCCACTGGACAGTTATCATTTTTCCATTGCTTTTTTATTTTAATTCCAGTGTAATTAACATACAGTGTTATATTAGTTTCAGGTAACCTAGAAGAAATGGATAAATTCCTAGAAGCATACAACCTCCCAGAACTGAATCAGGAAGAAACAGAAAATCTGAACAGACTGATTACCAGCAAGGAAACTGAATCCCAACAAAAGTCTAGAACGAGATGTCTTCACAGGTGAATTCCGTCAAACTTTTAAAGAAGAGTTAATGCCTCTTCTCAAAACTATTTCAAGAAACAGAAGAGGAAGAAAAGCTTTTCTTCAAACTTCATTCTATGAGGTTAGCATTACCCTGATACCAAAACCAAATAAAGACACTACAAAAAAAGAACTACAGGTCAATATCCCTGATGAACATACCTATTTTCTACTTCTTATAAGCATGAACTCACTGAGTCCTAATTTTAATGGTTCATAATTCATTGTTGTCCTTAATTATATGATGCTTGTCCAAGATGTGGCAATGGGAAACCATTTTTCCTTCAGTGTGATGATGTTTTCATTTGAAACACAGTGGAGTTCATTTCTTTTTTCCCCCTCTTTGATTTTCTCCTGTCCTTATTTTCAAATATGTAAAATATGAGCAGGCTTCCCCAACTCAACTAAATTAAAAGAGATTCAGAAGTATCCCACCCTCCCCTACTCCATCTATCCTCTTCTCCTACCAATGCTTTTAGAAACCAACTTCATGGTTTACTGGTTCATCTGTTCCTTACTTATTTTTGTGAAGATAAGGAGACACAGGTATGCTTTATTTCCTTTTCATTCTTACAGAGACCAGCATACTAAATACATTGTGCACTTTGATTTCCAGGAGATACCATTAAATGAGAAAAGCATTCAGTACCAATTTTTCAAGGAAACAAAATTTTGATAAATTTGATCTTTTTCTCTACTTCATCATTTCTGCATGTATCTTTATTATTTCTTTGTACTTTTTTGGGTTGGCTTTGTGATTTTTTTCCCCCCCCAGCTTTTAGAGTTGGGAAGTGAATTTTTTATTCTCATTGGTTTGCCAAATCTTTATCCTTTTATTTTTAGGCTTTTTGAAGAACTATGTTTAGGTATGTCTTATACAAAAGTACGGAATTGGGGTTTGCTTTATGAGCCAATTTGAAAAGTTCTTTGAGTTAAACCCATTCAAATTTAGTGACATGACTGATATTTGGTTTCAACACTGAAATTGCTTTGTTTTAATTATACACTATTTACTGTGTTTCTTTAATTTTTCCTTTAAAAAAAATTCTTTGTGTTAGAAAAGTTTTTCCCATTATCTTGTATCTAACTTTTTATGCCTTATTATGCTTTCTTATTTAACATTTTATTATTAGATCTGTCAGTTTTACATGGTATCCTTTGAATCCCATCTGAGCTATACAGTAAGCCATGATCTTATTCTACTTTCCCTTTTCTTTCCATTTTTTTAAAGTTGCAAGTTTCTGCTTTGTCAACATATTACATTTATATACTATTCCCCTACCCACATCCCCAACCCAATTTTTACAGTTAAATATATGAACTGTCTACCATCAGTCCTCTTGCCCAAATTTCATCTCTCGTTTGCATGAAGTTCTCTAATATATTCCCCAGGAAGGATGCAGCATGTGCACACTGCTCCCTTAGTTCATGGACATTAATTTCTTACAGCCTTGATACTTAAGAGAATCTTAGCTGCATGTAAAATTTGTGATTCACAATTTTTTGAGTTTAACCTGTTCCTGTTTCCATACTTATGTTATTCTGAAATGTCTGATGCCAGTCTTAATTTCTTGCTCTACAGGTTATTTCATCATTTTGCCTCAAGACTCAGAGGAAGTTATCAAAATCCAGTAGTTTTACCCAGCCATGTGAAGAAGCTGAGGGTCCCAAGTGAATTTTCCATGGCACCTACTAGGTAGGCCCTTTCAACATACACATTAAGGTACTATTTTATTTCTGGTAATGTTATTTCTGTTTTTGATTTTTTTCCTTCAAATCAGGAATTCCAATTATACATGTGTTGGGCTTCACTGCCTCTTCATTTTAACCAGTTTTTTTCTAACCTTTTTAACTACTTGACCCCATTTTCTGGATTACCTTCCTAATTTTCATCCATGTCCCTTATTAAATTTTCATTTGAATTTGTTTACTGTGGGGTGTTTTAGTCATAACTCCAGATATGAATTTGCCTTTTTCTTTGAGTCTAAAATTCTACTTTCACTTTTTCCCTTTCTTGGCCACTTCTTTTGAGTTTTTGAATTTTTTTTTAAGTAGGCTCTATGCCCAGCATGGAGCCCAAAGTGGGGCTTGAACTCATGACCCTGAGATCAAAACCTGAGCTGAGATCAAGAGTTGAATGCTTAACCAACTAAGCTGTGCAAGGTACCTCCTCAGTTTTTGAATTTTTGACCTGACTCTAAATCTTGCAATTATTCAGCCTCATGACTTAGAAGTCAAAGTTCATGCAATCAAGAATGACGTCAGAGTCTTACAAGGAAAAGGTGACAAGCTCAAAGCAAAAAAACACATTTAAGGCCTCACTGGGCAATTAGATATTAGTGCCGGTAAATATGAAGAAATGTGGCAAAACTTTTAATATATACTGAAGATTGATGACACAAGTGGTTACAGATATAATAAATGCTATACAAGATGTCCTTGAAAAAGACCCCATTGTTGGAGGTGATTATGCTCTGCTTCCATGCTCACAGTTGTGTCTAGGGTTCACCGATCTGGAATCAGTGTCTGTATCAGCTGATTTATAGTTTTCATCAAATTTGGAAAATATTTCTTTAAATATTTGTCAGGTGCCCTTTTGGGGAACTCCAAATTGCATATATACAAAGCCACCTGAGACCGTACCACAGCTCAGTGATGATCTGTTCACTGATTTTAAATTATTTCTTTGTATTTCCTTTGTATAGTTACTATTGCAGTGTCCTCATATTTTCTTCTGCAATAGCTAACTTGTTAATCTTATCCACTGGATTTTTCACCTCAGACAATGTAGTTTTCATCTCTAGAAGTTCAGTTTCGTTATACCTTTCATGTTCCTTTTTGAGTAAAGGGAAGAGTTATTAAGTTATAACTACCAGTTCTGTTAGTTACAACAACTAGTTAACACTCATTTCTAGGGTAATTTTAATCAACTGATTTTTCTCATTATGGGTGTGTTTTCCCACTGCTTTTCATGTCTGTTAACTTTTGACTGAATGCCAAACACTATGAATTTTTGTTGGGTTATGGATATTTTGGTATTCCTAGAAATCTTCTTGAGCTTTGTTCTTGGATGCAGAATAGTTACTTGGAAACAGTTTGTTCTTTGGAGGTCTTTTAAGATCTCTTGGGCAGGACTGGAGCAGTACTTAATCCAGCCTTAGCTGTTTCCCTTCTATTAAAGCAAGACACTTCTATATACTTTACCCAATACCCTATGAATCCAAGGTTTCACAGTGAGGCTGGTGAGAACAGGTACTATACTCAGCCCTGTGTGTTGGCCACCATCCCCTCTCATCATTTTGGCTGGTTCTCTCCCCAGCCTCCAGTAGTTTCTTCATACACATTTATACTGATCAGTACTTAAAGGGAGGCCCCACAGATCTCTGGTGTTCTCCTTCTATGCAGCTCTCCCTCTCCAGTGCTCTGTCCTGCAAATAAATGGCCTCAGTCACCCCAGGCTCTCAGCATCATCTCTTCAACTCCAGGGTTGCCCAGGTTCCACCTAGGCTCCCCTCCCTCAGCAACTATTTATACTTCCTTAAGGCAGTTAGCTGGGGTAGTTGTAGAACTCACCTCCTATGTTTCATGTGTCTGAGGGGTCATTGTCCTTTCTTGCCTAATGTATCCACTGGATTTTTCTTAAATCTTGTGTCTTAAAAACCCTCATTTCATATATTTTGTCCTTTTGGGGGAGTTGTTTCAGATGTGAGGGTAAATCTAGTCCCTGTTACTCCATCTTGGCTAGGAGCAAAAGTACTCATCATAGCTTGTGAATATGAATATATGTAGAATTTAAAGCCATCCTAGGATGAGGAGGACTCCTTACCTTATTAATGTATCATCATCCACAATGACCAACCATGCTATTTCGTCATGGCTGTGATTCAGAAATTTTTCCAAAATGGCAAATGTCTTTCCACAATGACCTAGGAAAGGCAAGAAGAAAACTTAGAGTGTCATATTTTCTTTAAAATGCACATATAATTCATTTTAGGGGGAGTCTGGGTGGTGCAGTTGGTTAAGCGTCCAACTCTTGGTTTCAGCTCAGGTCATGATCTCAGGATCATTAGATGGAGCCCCACATTGGGCTCAGCATTCAGCAAGGAGTCTGAGTTTCTCTCTCCCCCCTCTGCCCTTCTCCACCCCCTGCACTTTCCCTTTAAGTAAATCTTTAATGTTTTAAAATGAATTATATGTTTTATTAATTTTTTTAAGTTTTAAAAGCTTCAATCCTGATATGTACACATAGAAATTTTAAAAATTAGCCTTTTCTAATTTTCATAGACCTAGTGGAACAGTGGGAACTTCAGAGATCATGAAGTCTAAGCCAGTTATTTCACACATGGGGAAATGGGAAACCCAGAGAGAGGAGGTCACTTAGCTAATCTGAGACAGAGCTAGAACTACTATCTGCTCCAAAGTTGTAAGCCTCATAGAAACTACAGAATCTTGGCACCTTTCCTTAGGTATATTCTGAAGGAACTGTTAGAACCCCAAGCATTACAACTATAGGGAAACAACAGTACACACTAGATTTTGGGTGTATTTTGGTCTGTTAGAAGAAACTGCCTCCCAAAATTTTAAAGAAAAACTTTATACATATACATGTACACGTGTATATACATGGAATATGACTGTAAAGATGAAAATTAAAGATTTTAAAAGAGAAATTGATAAGTTGGTTGAAAAAAGGAAAAAAAAATGTGGTCAGGCAGGAGACTAGAACAAAGTCATACATTAGATTTAGGATATATTTTGGTCTGCTGGAAAACCTGTATCCCAAAATTTTAAAGAAAAACATATATATAAAAGTTAAATACAATGAAGGAATAGAATATGACTGTAAAAGTGAAAAGTAAAAAATTTTAAAAAAGGACTTGATAAAATATGGCTGTCCTCCAAAGCTGTATGGAAAGCTTTCAGAGAACAAAAGCTATGGAGAGCAAACCCGAGCAGATTACTTAGCCTGGCCCGGCAAGGGTGGGGCAATTCCACGACTGGCAAAGACATTTGGGAACCACGGCAACAGGCCCCTCCCCCAGAAGATCAGCAAGAACAGAGAGCCAAGACCAAGATTACAGATCAATGAGAATGTCAGAACTCCAATGCTAGGGGAATACAGCACATAGAATTCATGGCTATAGGAGGGGAAGAATGAAGAGTAAATCGGAGGGGGAGACAAACCATGAGAGAGATGGACTCTGAAAAACAAACTGAGGTTCTAGAAAGGAGGGGGTGGGGGGATGGGTTAGCCTGGTGATGGGTATTAAAGAGGGCACGTTCTGCATGGAGCACTGGGTGATATGCACAAACAATGAATCATGGAAGACTACATCAAAAACTAATGATGTAATATATGGTGATTAACATAATAAAAAATTTAAAGATTTAAAAAAAAATTCATGGCTGTTTTCCCATGATTCGTTAGTCTTCGAAAGTTAATCTTTTTAATTTTTTTTCTTTGTTTTTTTAATTGTTCTTTCCTTTTCCAACCAACATATTATCAATTCCTTTACAGTCATATTCCATCCCTTCATCGTATTTACCCTTATTTTTTGTGTGTGTTTACATGTATATATACATGTATATTTATAAAGGTTTTCTTTAAAGTTTTGGGAGGCAGTTTCTTCTAACAGACCAAAATACACCCAAAGTCTAGCGTGTAGCTCTTTCTATTCCACAGCCTGATCATACTGTTTTATCCCCACCCCCCGCCGGTTTCGGGTCTCTTCTGATTTGTTTAGTTTATATTCTTCTGGGGTCACTGTTACTCTTTTAGCATTTTGTTCTCTCATTCATCTATTTTTCTCAGGACAAAATGACAAAATGGAAAAACTCACCTCAAAAAGCACAAGAGACAGTACCAACTGCCAGGGACCTAATCATTATGGACATTAGTAAGATGTCGGAACCAGAGTTCAAATGACAATTATAAAGCTACTAGCTGGGATTGAAAAAAGCATAGAAGGTACTACAGAATCCCTTTCTAGAGTAATAAAAGAACTAAAATCTAACCAAGTCTAAATCAAAATGGCTATAAAAAATAAAGAAAAATAAAAAAATAAAATGGCTATTAATGAGGTGCAATAAAAAATGGAGGCTCTAACTGCTAGGATAAATGAAGCAGAAAAGAGAATTAATGATATAGAAGACCAAATGATGGCGAATAAAGAAGCTGAGAAAAAGAGATAAACAACTACTGGATCATGAGGGCAGAATTCGAGAGAGAACTGATACTGTAAGATGAAACAGTATTAGAATACTTAGGATCCCCGAAGAAGAAGAAGAAAGAGAGGGGCAGAAGGTCTACTGGAGCAAATTATAGCAGAACTTCCCTAATTTAGGGAAGGAAACAGGCATCATAATCCAGGAGGCACAGATAAACCCCCTCAAAATGAATAAAAATAGGTCAACACCCCAACATCTTAATAGTAAAATTACTACAAGTCTCAGAGACAAAAAGAAAATCCTGAAAGCAGCTCAGGACAAGAGGTCTGTAACCTACAACAGTAGAAACATTAGACTGGCAGCAGACCTATCCACAGAGACCTGGCAGGCCGAAAGGGTGGGCATGATATATTCAGGGCACTAAATGAGAAAAATATGCAGCCAAGAATACTATATCCAGCTAGGCTGTCATTGAAAATTGAAGGATAAAAAGCTTCCAGGACAAACAAAAAGAATTTGGGAAAACCAAACCAGCCCTACAAGAAATACTGAAAGGGGTCCTCTAAGCAAAGACAGAGCCTAAAAGTAACATAGACCAGAAAGGAACACAGACAATACACAGTAACAGTCACCTTACAGGCAATACAATGGAACTAAATTCATATCTTTCAATAGTTACCCTGAATGTAAATGCACTAAATGCCCCAATCAAAAGACACAGGGTGACAGACTGGATACAAAAACAAGACCCATTGATATGCTATCTGCAAGAGACTCATTTAGACCCAAAAACACCTCCAGATTTCCATTTAACATGCTAATGGACATCAAAAGAAAGCTGGGGTGGCAATCCTTGTATCAGACAAATTGGATTTTAAAACAAAGACTATAATAAGAGATGAGGAAGGACACTATATCATTCTTAAAGGGTATATCCAGCAAAAAGATCTAACAATTTTAAATATCTATGTCCCTGACATGAGAGGAGCCAATTATATAAACCAATTAATAATAAAATCAAAGAAACCCATTGACAATAATAGTAGGGGACTTTAATTACCCCCTCACTGAAATGAACAGATCATTTAAGCAAAATATCAACAAGGAAATAAAGGCTTTAAATGACACACTGGACCAGACAGACTGCACATATATATCCAGAATATTCCATCCCAAAGAAACAACACACATTCTTCTCTAGTGCACATGGAATATTCTCCAGAATAGATCACATCCTAGGTCACAAATCAGGTCTTAACCGGTACCAAAAGACAGGAATCATTCACTGCATATTTTTGGAGCACAATGCTTAGAAACTAGAACTCAATCACAAGAGAAAGTTGTAAAGCACTCAAATACATGGAGGCTAAAGAGCGTCCTATTAAAGAATGAATGGGTCAACCAGGAAGTTAAAGAATTTTAAAAAATCATGGAAACAAATGAAATCACAACTGTGCAAAATCTTTGGGTTGCAGCAAAGGCGGTCCTAAGAGGAAAGTATACAGCAACACAAGCCCTTCTTAAGAAACAAGAAAGGTCTCAACTATACAACCTAACCCTGCACCTAAAGGGGCTGGAGAAAGAACAGCAAATAAAGCCTAAACCCAGCAGGAGAAGAGAAATAATAAAGATCAGAGCAGAAATCAATGAAATAGAAAGCAAAAGAACAGAACAGATCAATGAAACTAGGAGCTGGTTCTTTGAAAGAATTAATAAGATTGATAAACCCCTGGCCAGACTTATCAAAAAGAAAAGAGAAAGGACCCAAATAAATAAAATCATGAATGAAAGAGGAGAGATCACAACCAACACCAATGAAATACAAACAATTATAAGAACATATCTGAGCAACTCTATGCCAGGATATTAATCTGGAAGAAATGGATGCATTCCTAGAGACATATAAACTACCAAAACTGAACAGGAAGAAATAGGAAACCTGAACAGACCCATAACCACTAAGGAAATTGAAGCAGTCATCAAAAATCACCCAACAAACAAGAGCCCAGGGCCAGATGGCTTCCCAAGGGAATTCTACCCAACATTTAAAGAAGGCGTGCCTGGGTGGCTCAGTCGTTGAGTATCTGCCTTCGGCTCAAGTCATGATCCCAGGGTCCTGGGGTCAAGCCCTGCATCAGACTCCCTGCTCTGCAGGAAGCCTGCTTCTCCCTCTCCCACTCCCCCTGCTTGTGTTCCCTCTCTCAGTGTGTCTCTGTAAAATAAATAAATAAAATCTTAAAAAAAAATACACACCTATTTTTCTGAAACTGTTCCAAAAAATAGAAATGGAAGGAAAAGTTCAAACTCATTTTATGAGGCCAGCATTACCTTGATCCCAAAACCGGACAAAGACCCCATCAAAAAGGAGAACTACAGACCAATATCCCTGATGAACATGGATACCAAAATTCTCACCAAAATACTAGCCAATAGGATCCAACAGTACATTAAAAGGATTATTCACCACCAAGTGGGATTTATTCCTGGGCTGCAAGGTTAGTTCAACATCCACAAATCAATGTGATATAATACATTAATAGAAGAACAAGAACCATATGATCCTCTCAAAAGATGCAGAAAAAGCATTTTACAAAGTACAGCATCCTATCTTGATTAAAACTCTCCACAGTGTAGGGATAGAGGAACATATCTCAAAATCATAAAAGCCATCTATGAAAGACCCACAGTGAATATCATCCTCAACAGGGAAAAACTGAGAGCTTTTCCCCTGAAGTTAGTAACACGGCAGGGATATCCACTATCACCACTGCTATTCAACATAGTACTAGAAGTCCTAGCCACAGCAATCAGACAACAAAAATAAAAGGCATCCAAATCGGCAAAGAAGAAGTCAAACTCTCACTCTTTGCAGGTGATGTGATACTTCATGTGGAAAACCCAAAAGACTCCACCCCAAAACCACTAGAACTCATACCGGAATTCAGTAAAGTGACAGGATGTAAAATCAATGCACAGAAATTGGTGGCATTCCTATACACCAACAAGACAGAAGAAAGAGAAATTAAGGAGTCGATCCCATTTACAATTGCACGCAAAACCATAAGATACCTAGGAATAATCTAACCAAAGAGGCAATGAATCTATACTCAGAAAACTATAGAATACTCATGAAAGAAACGGAGGAAAACACAAAGAAATGGAAAAACGTTCCATGCTCATGGATTGGAAGAACAAATATTGTGAAAATGTCTATGCTACCTAGAGTAATCTACACATTTAATGCAATCCCTATCAAAATACCATTAACTTTTTTCAAAGAAATGGAAAAAATAATCCTAAAATTTGTATGGAACCAGAAAATACCCTGAATAGCCAGAAGAATGCTGAAAAAGAAAAGCAAAGCTGGTGGCATCACAATTCTGGACTTCAAGCTCTATTACAAGGCTGTAATCATCAAGACAGTATGGTAGTGGCACAAAAACAGACACATAGATCAATGGAACAGAATAGAGAACCCAGAAATGGACCCTCACCTCTATGGTCAACTAATCCTCAACAAAGCAGGAAAGAATGTCCAATGGACAAAAGACAGTCTCTTCAACAAATGGTGTTGGGAAAATTGGACAGCCACATGCAGAAGAATGAAACTGGAATATCTTCTTACACCACAAAAATAGACACAAACACACAAAAATAGACTCAAAATAGATGAATGACATAAATGTGAGGCAGGAATCCATCAAAATCCTTGAGGAGAACACAGGCAGCAACCTCTTCGACCTCAGCTGCTGCAACTTCTTCCTAAAAACATCGCCAAAGGCAAGGGAAGCAAGGGCCAAAATGAACTACTGGGACTTCATCAAGATAAAAAGCTTTTGCACAGCAAAGAAACAGTCAACAAAATCAAAAGACAATCAACAGAATGGGAGAAGATACTTGCAAATGATATATCAGATAAAAGGCTAGTATCCAAAATGTATAAAGAACTTATCAAACTCAATACCCAGAGGACAAATAATCCAAGCAAGAAATGGGCAGAAGACATGAACAGACATTTCTGCAAAGAAAACATCTAAATGGCCAACAGACACATGAAAAAGTGCTCAACATCACTCAACATCAGGGAAATCCAAATCAAAATCTCAATGAGATACCACCTCACACCAGTCAGAATGGCTAAAATTAACAAGTCAGGAAACGATGTTGGCAAGGAGGCGGAGAAAGGGGAACCCTCCTACACTGTTGGTGGGAATGCAAGCTGGTGCAGCCACTCTGGAAAACAGTATGGAGTTCCTCAGAAAGTTGAAAATAGAGCTACCCTATGATCCAGCAATTGCACTGCTGGGTATTTACCCAAAAGATACAAATGTAGTGATCCAAAGGGGCACGTGCACTCCAATGTTTATAGCGGCAATGTCCACAATAACCAAACTATGGAAAGAGCCTAGGTGTCCATCAACAGATGAACGGATAAAGAAGATGTGGTGTGTACACACACACACACACACACACACACACACACACACACACACACACACACGGAATATTATGCAGCCATCAAAAAACAAAATCTTGCCATTGGCAATGACGTGGATGGAACTAGAGGGTATTATGCTAAGCAAAATAAGTCAATCAGAGAAAGACAATTATCATATGATCTCACTGATAAGAGGAATTTGAGAAACCAGACAGAGGATCATAGGGGGAGGGAGGGGAAAATGAAACAAGATGAAACCAGAGGGAGACAATCCATAAGAGACTCTTAATCTCAGGAAACAAACCGAGGGTTGCTGGGGGGGGGGGTGGGAGGGATGGGGCAGCTGGGTGATGGACACTGGGGAGTGTATGTGGTATGGTGAGCGCTGTGAATTGTGTAAGACTGATGAATCACAGATCTGTACCCCTGAAACAAATAATACATTATGTTAATAAAAATAAATAAATAATATACCCCTGATTTCAACAAAATATTTGGTGACACAATAGAGAACAAGCTAATATTAACTAATATTAAACCACTCAATTTGACCTTTATTTTCATTTTTCTTGATCTCTTTATGTATTTTTAACCATTATTTAAAAGCCGTCTCAAACTCCTATTGTTATAAGGTAGAGTATAAATAGCAATAATAATGTTAGACTAATCACAAATTAAGAAATCAAATAAGGAATACATGAATAAATTATTATTAAGGGCAACTTAAACTGAAATCTAAAAAGCAAGCTTAACCAAAAACATTTCAATGTAAAATCATTTTTCCAGAGCCCAGGAAAGATGGCAGAGGAGTAGGGAACCCTAGTTTCATCTGGTCCCCGGAATTCAGCTAGATAGCTATCAAATCATTCTGAACACCTGTGATCTCAACTGGAGGTCTAAGAATTGCTGCAATCCTACAAATAGAAAAGCAACCACTTTTTGCAAGGTAGGAAGTGCAGAGAAGTGAATCAGAGGTAATATATCGGAAGATAAACCTCTGGGGGGAAGGAGCCTCCATAAGCCTCTGATACTGGAAAGTGATACAGCAGTGGGGCATAAAATCAGAATTTATAGAAATCTGTTCCCAAGGGGGATGTCCCTGCCTGAAAGGTGCTCAGGTGGCAAAGCAGGCAGAATATAAGGTGGGACAGCATAGTCTCAGGACCCCCAGGGTCACAGAAAGAATGGGGATGCCTGAGTGTGGCAGAGCTCCCAAGCATTGGAGCAGGGAAGCCAGCTGCAATCAGCAAGCCCAGGAGTGGGCTCTCAGCCCTGTGTTGCTTTAAACCACAAGCCACGGCATGATCGGTGGACTGCTGTCTGAGCAGGGGCCCAGAAAGCAGCAAAACAGTGGCGAGAGTCCTCTCCCTGCCCCAGGAGGAGTGGCGCATGTGTGCGCTACAGGAGTCTATGTTTTAAAGTTTGGAGACGCAACACGGACGTGTACCTGAGATAAAAATGCTCAGTCACAGGCTGGGTGAACAAAGTGTGGATGGAAACCAGGGAGATAAGAATGACTGACTGCTTTTCTGTTGTGAGGGCTCACTGAAGAATGTGGGGTGCGAATTGTCAGTTCTGGGGCTGGAGACCAAGGTGCAACCATTTTCATCCTCTAAAGCTGAGCAGAAAGCCTTCGGGGAGCAAAAGCCACATAGAGCAACCCCAAGCACCTTACACTGAGCCCAGCCCCCTAGCAAGGGTCGGTGCAACCCCACCCAGGCAAAGACACCTGAGAATCAATGAGGCAGGCCCCTCCCCCAGAAGACCAGCTGGAACATCAGGCCAAGACCAAGTTTACAAAGCACACAGAATTGCAAAACTCCAGGGTTAAGGGAAAATGGTATATAGAATTTGAGTTTTTTCTCTCATGATTCATTAGGCTTTCAGTTTAAAATGTTTTTTTCTTTTTTTCCTTTTCAGCTAGTTTCTTATTTTTATCAACACTTTTAAGTCTTTTTTTAATTTTCATTTTTACATTTACATATATATATTCTTCATTTTTGGCTTCCTTTCATTGTATTCAATTTTATTTTTGTATATACGTAAGTTTTTCTTTCTTTACAATTTTGGGATCTATTTTCTAACAAACAGACCAAAATACACCCAGGACCTAGTGTATTACTCTGTTCAGTCCACCTGTTTGATTATATTCTCTTTTTCCTTTTCTTTCTTCTTTGGTTTCTGATCACTTCTGATTTGTTTAGTACATATTTTTCAGGGGTCATGGTTGATATTTTTGTATTTTGTTATCCTGTTCATCTATTCTTCTCTGGAAAAAATGACAAGACAGAAAAATTCACCCCAGAAAAGAGAAAAAGAGGCAGTACTAACTGCCAGACACTTAATCAGTATGGCTATAAGAAAGATATCAGAGCTAGAATTCAGAATAACGATTATAAAGATACATCCATATTGAAAGTGAGGGGGGTGAGAACCATTTATCATGCTAATGGACATAAGAAAGCTGGGGTAGCAATCCTTATATCAGACAAAATAGATTTTAAACCAAAGACTGTAATAAGAGATGAAGAAGGTCACTATATCATAAAGGGTCTATCCAACAAGGATCTAACAATTGTAAATATTTTTGCCCCTAACATGGGAGCAGCCAATTATATAAACCAATTAATAACAAAATTAAAGAAACACTTGATAATACAATAATAGTAAGGGACTTTAACACCCCACTCACAGCAACAGACAGATCATCTATGCAGATCAACAAGGAAACAAGGCACACTGGACCAGATGAACTTCACAGATATATACAGAGCATTCCATCCTAAAGCAAAAGAATACACATTCTTCTCAAGTGCATATGGAACGTTCTCCAGAACAGATCACATACTGAGTCACAAATCAGGTTTCAACCAGTACCAATGAATGGAATTATTCCCTACATATTTTTAGACCACAGCGCTTTAAAACTTGAACTCAATCACTAGAGGAAATTTAGAAGGAAAACAAATACATGGAGGTTAAAGAGCATCCTACTAAAGAATGAATGGGTCAACCAGGACATTAAAGAATTTTAAAAATTCATGGAAACAAATGAAAATGAAAACACAACTGTTAAAAATCTTTGGGATGCAGCAAAGGCAGTCCTAAGAAACAAGAAAAGTTTCAAATACACAACCTAACTTTACACCTAAAGGAGCTGGAGAAAGAAAAGCAAATAAAGCCTAAACCAAGCAGGAGAAGAAAATAAAGATTAGAGCAGAAATCAATGAAAAAAAACCAAAAGAACAGTAGAACAGATCGACAAAACTAGGAGCTGGTTCTTTGACAGAATTAATAAGATTGATAAACCCCCGGCCAGACTTATCAAAAAGAAAAGAGAAAAGACTCAAATAAAGAAAATCATGGATGAAAGAGGAGAGATCATGACCAACACCAAGGAAACACAATTATAAGAACATATTTGAGCAACTTTAAGCCAACAAATTAAGCAATCTGGAAGAAATGGATGCATTCCTAGAGACGTATAAACTACCAAAACTGAACCAGGAAGAAATAGAAAACCTGAACAGACACATAACCAGCCAGGAAATTCAAGCAGTAATCAAAATTCTTCAAACAAACAAGAGTCCAGGGGAATTCTACCAAACATTTAAAGAAGAATTAATAACTATTCTTCTGAAGCTATTTCAAAAAAGAGAAATGGAAGGAAAACTTCCAAACTCATTTTATGAGGACAGCATTACCTTGATCCCAAAACCAGACAAAGACCCCATCAAAAAGAATTATAGACCAATATCCCTGATGAATATGGATACCAAAATTCTCACCAAGATACTAGCCAATAGGATCCAAAAGTACATTAAAAGGGTTATTCACCATGACCAAGTGGGATTTATTCCTGGGCTGCAAGATTGGTTCAACATCCACAAATCAATCAATGTGATACACTACATTAATAAAAGAAAGGACAAGAACCATATGATCCTCTCAAAAGATGCAGAAAAAGCATTTTACAAAGTACAGTATCCTTTCTTGATTAAAACTCTCCACAGTGCAGGGATAGAGGAACATACCTCAAAATCATAAAAGCCATCTATGAAAGACCCACAGTGAATATCATCCTCAACAGGGAAAAACTGAGAGCTTTTCCCCTGAAGTCAGTAACACGGCAGGGATGTCCACTATCACCACTGCTATTCAACATAGTACTAGAAGTCCTAGCCTCAGCAATCAGTCAACAAAAAGAAATAAAAGGCATCAGAATCAGCAAAGAAGTCAAACTCTCAATCTTTGTAGATGATATGACACTTTATGTGGAAAACCCAAAAGACTCCACCCCAAAACTGCTAGAACTCATACAGGAATTCAGCAAAGTAGCAAGATATAAAATCAATGCACAGAAATCGGTTGCATTTCTATACACTAATAATGAGACAGAAGAAAGGGAAATTAAGGAATCAATCCCACTTACAATTGCATCAAGATACCTAGGAATAAATCTAACCAAAGAGGCAAAGAATCTGTACTCTGTAACCTATAGAACACTCATAAAAGAAATTGAGGAGGACACAAAGAAATGGAAAAACTTTCCATGCTCATGGACTGGAAGAACAAATATTGTTAAAATATCTATGCTTCCCAGAGCAATCTATACATTCAATGCAAGCCCTATCAAAATACCATCAATATTTTCACAGAGCTGGAACAAATAATCCTAAAATTTGTATGGAACCAGAAAAGACCCCAAACCCAAAGGAAAGTTGAAAAAGAAAACTAAAGCCACTGTCATCACAATTCTGGACTTCAAGCTCTATTACAAAGCTGTAATCATCAAGACAGTATGGTACTGGCACAAAAACAGGCACATAGATCAATGGAACAGAAAAGAGAACCCAGAAATGAACCCTCACCTCTATGGTCAACTAATCTTCAACAAAGCAGGAAAGAATGTCCAATGGACAAAAGACAGTCTCTTCAACAAATGGTGTTGGGAAAATTGGACAGCCACATGCAAAAGAATGAAACTGGACCATTTCCCTACACCATACACAAAAATAGACTCAAAATGGATGAAAGACCTAAATGTGAGACAGAAATCCATCAAAATCCTAGAAGAGAACACAGGCAACAACCTCTTCGACCTCAGCCACAGCAACTTCTGGCTAGACACATCTCCAAAGGCAAGGGAAACAAAGGCAAAAGGAACTACTGGGACTTCATCAAGATAAAAAGCTTTTGCATAGTGCAGGAAACAGTTGACAAAACCAAAAGACAGCTGACAGAATGGGAGAAGATATTTGCAAATGACATATCAGATAAAGCGTTAGAATCCAAGATCTATAAAGAACTCATCAAACTCAACACCCAGAGAACAAATAATCCAGCCAAGAAATGGGCAGAAGACATGAACAGACATTTCTGCAAAGAAGACATACAAATGGCCAACAGACACATGAAAAAATGCTCCACATCACTCAGCATCAGGGAAATACAAATCAAAACCACAATGAGATGCCACCTCACACCAGTCAGAATGGCCACAATGAATTATGAAGGTATAGAAAAATATGTTAAATAATCCTAATTGTCCTATGCTCAGTCAGTCATATCAACATGGCCTAACAACTTACAACCTTTCTTAATACTTATAAAGCAGCTCTTAATCTGAGAGAATTGATCCATATCCACGGGCAAAGATGTTGGGAGGGGAAGAAGTGAAACTTACATAAGGCATAAATCATAGTATTTGTAAGATATTTCATTTTTATCCTAATTTAGGATAATGGACATTCTGAGTAAGAGTAGTATGAATTAAGGACTCACCTCTATCTGTATTGGGAATCCCCAGATCTACTGTAGGAATGGAACTTTCTGCGTGATCACTGTAGTATTCAATGACACTTGCCTGGCCCGCCCAGGTCTGCTTTACAATGGGGACTGAAAAAATGAGAGGAGTGACAGTCATTGGCACAGTTCTGCAGGAAAAGCTTAGCATCATGAAGGGGAGCATAATCACCTATAAAGGGAGAAGCATTTTTGCTCTTCTTCGGATATCCCAACCTGCATGCTTTTCCTACCCTGAGAAATGTCAGGTTGTTGGTCGATGACAACACCTGCGTGGAACCCTCTCCTTGAGACGTTTTCAACGTATGTTAGAGCCCAACCCTTCTCATTTCTGGTGATTCCTCATTCCTCGAGTCCATGTAATGATCTATGTCCTAGTCTGCTTATACTGTAGTGTTTTAATTTTCCTCTTTCCCCCATAGGCTATTTCATTTAAAAGTCACAACTAGATTTTTCAAATGCTTCTTAGAGGGGTGAGGAATATAATTACTTCTGAGGGATGGGAATATTCCGTGTTTCTGGATGAGATGCAAATATGTCTCCCTTACAGTGGTGGGGGGGGGGTAGGGGGCTTCTCAAACTATACACGTCCCCACCCAACGATTCCAACAGAACCATAAAATCCTATCCAGGGCACAACCCTACCACTGAGAACCACTGCCTAGGATAGCTGATATTCTTGTGCTACGCTTCTGAAAAATGTGGAAGAAGAAAGATTGAGAACCACTGCAGATTTTTTACCACTACCATTAACAGATAAATTGTTTTAAAAAAAGAAATACAAGCAACAGAAAACTTTCACAGTTTTCTGTAATTTAAAGCTACTTTTAAGCATCTCCTATCTCCACATTTGACAGAATTCTACCTGATCACTATTTGGTATTAATTCGCCTGACCAAATATCTGCGTAATTATTATATATATATTTTTAGCTACTATCTGTGCATCTCTACATTCTGAGAAGAGGTTTCTGTTGTTTTAATAGGAAAAAAAAATCATCCTGGGGTGCCTGGGTGGCTCAGTCGTTAAGCGTCTGCCTTCAGCTCAGGTCATGATCCCAGGGTCCTGGGATCGAGCCCCGCATCGGGCTCTCTGCTCGGTGGGAAGCCTGCTTCTCCCTCTCCCACTCCCCCTGCTTATGTTCCCTCTCTCGCTGTGTCTCTCTCTGTCAAATAAATAAATAAAATCTTTAAAAAAAAATTTTTTTTAAAAGAAAAAAAATCATCCTGTCGAGATTGCAAACCCTGGCAGTTTAAGAACCTCCACTCCAGTGAACTAAATCTTCAGGTCAGTATTTTGAGATTTTTATCAGATCATTTATCGTTTTCCTTTTTCCCAGCCCAAATAAAAGTATATGCAAAAACTCCCCATGCAATGCCAACTTTAAATGTTTAGCTACACAAGTCAACAAATTCAGAGTCAAAGTCAGACAGCCTTGTATTTAAAACACAAAAGTGCACCACTTTATCCATTATTAATGAACTTTTCAGAAAGACATTTGTTATAATCTCTAAGTTACCCATTTTAACACACTGAATAACTTTTAGATCTTATAATTTTTCTGCAATCCTAAAAAGGCAGAAATTTCTTCATGTCAAAATGGACAAAGATGCATAAATAACAGGTAAGGCTGCTGGGGGAGGGGGAGAAAAAAAAGAAAAACAAATCCTCTTCTACTTCCAAATCCCAGCACAATGAAAATCTTTACCTTAGCACCTCAGGGGCAGTCTGCCGTGTATATCACATGCAGGAGGACTGACCCCAGAAAGGGCTCCTGGCAGCTTGCTGCTGCTAATTCACTCTTGGGTAAAATGTCCTCCCTTGCATGATGCTGGAAAAAGCTGTGAGGGAAGGTCAAGAATTTTCCTCAGTCCCAGCCCTCAGTCCTGCAAGCTGTGCAAAAGTCGGCTTTCGCTGTCCTCAGCCCTTAGCCTCCAGTTCCCGTTTGCTCTAATGGCTTTATTAATCAGCAGAGATGTTTCCTCTCAGCTGATTTAAAGGACATTAAAATCAAGTGTGAGGGAGTTCTTTGCTGTACCTAACTACTTGCTTTCGGTTTTTGTTTGAAATAGCTGAAACAGAAATTTCACTAAAGGTAAGAATCACCTTATGAATCATTCCCCACCCCGGGCACAGTGCCCGGGATGTAGTAGGTGCTCAATAAATAGTTTGAATGAGGACTGAATTTTGTAGAAGTTCCCATAAAAGGCTTAAGGCTATTTTTTGGAACTAGTTTAAAGGAAGGTTTTATCCATAAAGGCAATTCATCATTTGGTACAAGGCTGTTGCCACCATTAGCAATCATATAAAAATACACCAGCCATTTTAATATAGTAGGGTGCTATGATTCTATAATCCCAGAAGCAGTCGACCATTTTTATCATCTATCCCCTAATCACTGTAACTCCTGAGGCATTTGCCATATCTGCCAGCTATAAAGAATTTAAAGCTAAGCCTAAGTCTTCTATAACAGCAAGTAAAGCCTATATTTTCAACTAGGGTTGATTCTAAGTTACCTAAAACTTTTAAAATATTGGTCGATTTCATTAGCAATATTTGAATTCTAAATTGAATTCATTCTAGTTATAAAATATTTTATATTGAGGCACTGTGTTCCTAAGTATATTAAACTTTGAGAAAATATTTCAATAGAGTTACATGACCTATTAACTCATTTTCAATACCGAGAGGCATACTTTCTACCCCCTAATAAAACACTAGCGAATGCCTCTTTCAAGAAGGTTTACCACAAGATAACTTATAATTGGAGCAAAGTAAAACTTGTGCTATTAAAGAAAAAACAAACCCCACTGCACAGATGGTATAAATCTTCCACATGGCTTTACAGACTTGAAGCAGGAGGAGATATGTCTTGCTAGGAGGCACAGAACACACATTTTTACCCCTGATGAATTTACTTGCAAAACTGATTACAAATGAAAATGAACTAGACACTTAAACACTGTACAAAAACTACCCCACAGTCAAATATGAATGACTCTCGATGTTAAGATATCTGCTCTTTTCACTTGACAAATGGACTTCTTGTCTCCGTATGCACGTCAATGACAAAACCCTGGCTGCGCCTCTCTCCTCCGGAGAGGGTTAGAGACACAACCCCCGATTTTAAAGATGTGGTGTAAGTAAGACTCAAAGGCATCCCTTGGGGGCTGATCTAAAACAACATTTTCGGGCAATCCTGGAACCTCTTTATCGGTTCAACAGCCAAGGGGAGATCCGAACAGGGCAGCACCTGACTCCCTCCCTCTCTTCAATTAATTAATCTAATCACATCAATTGACCCAGAGTGAAGCCTTCCACCTGGCTGCATTGTAACCCAAGTCTCATGTCTGAAATAAGCAGACAGACCAGTACCTGTAAGCCTCTCTAACCACACACCCCTTTCAATAAATTTGTTCACATTGGCTTCTTCCAGACAAGATGACGGCGGTAAAGATAACAGGGTGTTTTGTTTTTTCAATCTGAAAGGAATAAAGTGTTTGTTTTTAGGTGCTCAGGAAGCTGTGAAAAGGAACGAAAGGCTGAGCAAAGAGCAATTTTACCTCTTTAATCAGAGGGGACTGCAGCAGGAGAGCATCTCACGACCCAGCACTTGATGAACAAAGCGGTGCCTGCCACCAGACACTTAAGACACGCACAGGAACGGTATGGCAAAATGGTGCAAAAAAAAAATTCTTAACATTTTCTGACAGCTCACGTCACACAGTGGAAAAACACATAACCCAAGAGGAAGTGAAGCAGCTGAATATTAAAACTCCAGAGACCTTCTCCTCACTTAAATATAATTTTACATGCTATGCCTAATTTGCTTTATGTAATATGTTTAAAGTTTCTTTAAAACCCTATACTAACTGCTTGCATCTCAAGAGTGTGTTGCTATTTCGATGGTGTCAATATGTATTTCTTTCTTAAGCCAAAAGACAGAATATATTTTTGCTGTGTCCTAAGAATGCTTTATTTCATTTAAATCAGAATCCAGACACAAAGCAGTTACATAAATGTTTGTTTCACCATTAAGCAAAAAAGGTACAAGATGTTAAATACAATTTTTTTAATTTTGGAACTTGCCTCATTATCAATTCTTCATTGAGAATATAAAAAATGAGTTCAACATATATTTTCCCTTGCCTTGACTGGAGCCTTTAACAGAACGTGCCATCCCTCACCCTCACCCGGGACATGGCTGACATTATAAGGAGTCAGGAATGGGGGGCATCGCGAGGGGGTCTTCTGCTGTCCCCAGGGGCAGTGCACCCACAAGTGAGAACCTGCCACCAGATACATCACCAACAGTATAGCCAACTCTCAGTTTTTCAAAGATAAATATACAGTCTTATTTATGGGTTTTTTTCCTTTGTACCACAAAGTGCACGGGGAAAGAAAAAAGAAAAAACCCACTCAGTCCGTGTATTTGGCTTGACTATCACAGTTATATGCTTGGACAGGGGTGGCAGTCTGAATGCCCAGCTTGGTTTATATTTTAGATCCTCTGTGGATTTCAATTTCTGGCTCTCCCCATTGCTACTGAAAACAGAAAGCCTACTTTCCCACCTTCTGGCCAAGTCAAAAGTGACCTTGAGCCTAGCAGAATGTCAACATGAATATCAAATACCATTTATCAAGGCTAAGATTGTAATACATCCAAGGAGATGACAGTACAGCTATGCTGTGGCAGAAAGAATTTGGGATTTGGAGCCAGAAAACCTGAATCCCAGCTCTCCTTCTCAACAGTCTACAAGAACGGGCCAGCTGCATCTTGTCCCACACTCCGCTTTCTCTACATGATCAAGGGAATCACGTTAATTATCACATCATAAGGAATTGTCACCGTGAAGGCAGATGATACAATGTATGTAAAAAACACACCAGAAAATGTAAAAAAGATGAGCAGATGCAGTTAACATGGTGTTGTCAATGTAATGAATATGATTACTAGATAATTCTCTAGGCCAACCGGTGGTTAGACTAGCCTTCCAAAAGAAGAGGAGGAGCCCAGTGGCCTGGCAGGCTCACTTCCATCCAGCAATATGGATATCAAAGTCCCTAAAATCCTGCTGCCTCAGACTATCTTTTCAAACAAACATCCAAGTTTAAAGATGGCTTGCCACAGAAACCCAACCGTGACAACCTCATAACACCTTTTAATTAAGTCTCAGGCTTCAATGACCCCAGATTCAAATTCATAGCAGTGAATCAATGCATCCAGCTTTGGGAGGTCTGGTTTTAATGCTCCTAACAGGCTTTTAAGATTTGTAATTTTTAAAGACCTTTGACTTGAAATTCAAATGTAAAAGCATTTGATGGATATCTGAAAAGATTATCTCAACCTGATGCAAATAAGAAAGCAATAAACTAGATCATTCAAAATTACTAAATTAAAATTAGCAAACTTCTTTTTCATTTCTGTAGAATATGAAAAATACAACAGGGATGATCCCTAATTTTACTGCTTTACTGTCACTTGAAAAATGTTCCAAAAGAGAAAATACCACCACCACCGCCATTCTTAACATCAATATTATGAAAACAGTCACTACTCCCAAGTGCAGCTTCAAGATCAAATAAATCAATTTGAACACTTCTATGGGCTGTTTAAAAAAAAAAAAAAAAAAAAGGCAGTCCCTTCATTCATTTTCTTTGATACAAGATATGTCAAAACTTGTCCCCAAACGCCCTCCCAGATTTTTAAAAAAAGCAAAAGGATATTAAATCTAAGTTAATTTTTGTGAATGATGAAAATTTTAACTGCTATATTGATTTTTAATAATCGTTAGGACTCGTATAATGAGTGCATATATTAGGCTGATTTAATAGGACTTGGCACTTTATATGACTATTTTAGGTAAATATGAAGGTTTATAGTCACATACTTGTATGATACTGTACACATCATAACCAGATTTTAATTGATGTTAATACTTCAATCCCAAATTATTTATTTGTAAAATGTTCCCCTTTAAAGTATAATTTATAAGTATATTATCAAATAAATAGTATAAATGAACTTCCCCCATAGCTCCAATCCCATGAAAACGACAGCTGGTTTAGAAATCTCTTCTACACAAATATCACACTCTTGATGAAATCGACAGTCTTTTCATGGAAAAAAATTAAAATAAATGCTAAAATTAGAAAATGCAAAAGACGGTCTAATTTTCAATTTCAGAAAAGTGCAGCTTGAAATAAGGCGAAAAAAGAAAGAAATTATGTCTACTTATATTTAGGATGGGCTTTTTCTTTTACATTATCAACATAACTTAGAATTCTGTAATGACACCAAAAACTTGAATAAAAACAACATTCATCTGCATGCCAAGATTTTCTTAAGAAGGGACCGCTGTGTATAAGCCACCTCTTGCCTTTTCTGCAATATAATCCACTCATGAGTGAATATGTATCTTCATACATACAAAAGTTCCAAAGTGTGCATCCACCATAATGTAAAAAGAAGGATTAGTCTTTGAGAAAACATCCTTTTTTTGGCATTCTCTCACCTTGAAATCCCCTCTAACATTGTTCATACAGTTCAGAGCCGGTGCATGGACATAATAGGACATTATTCTGCAAAATGGATTGTTATTCACACATTGTGTCCAAGATTGCCACAGCTGTGCTTTCCCATTTCCAATTTAAAACACTGCTCTGAACAGTATTCAGAAGGGCTAGGGCCACTCATGTTTCGACACAAAACAGTCCCTTCTAATTGATCTTGGTGATTGAAGTGGTATGATGAGGAATACTAACTAAATATAACTGCTTTCACTTCAACAGTATATGTGTCATTATCTCTTTCTTGAGTTTCTATCTGGTTTGTAGTTGTTTTTTTTTTTTTTTTTAAGGCAGTTGGGACTTTAAAAGTTCAACAAAAATGAATAACACAAAACCTACTTCTATCACCATGAAATTTCTTGCATGTTTTTACTGCAAAAAATATATCCTCTTTCTTCACTGGATTTCCCTAGAAAACAAGAAAACATATATGTATATATGAGTCCATGTCATATTAACACCCACATTCACACCCCTGTTAGATCTCGCATGCCATAGAGGTGAC
The DNA here is from genome assembly GCF_003265705.2 of Callorhinus ursinus. NCBI lineage: Eukaryota > Metazoa > Chordata > Mammalia > Carnivora > Otariidae > Callorhinus > Callorhinus ursinus. Next base: position 65,886,807 of record NW_027397069.1, read on the forward strand.
CTTCACCAACGTCAAGGACATCAAACCTGTTTCTGGGATTAAGTTTTAGAGGAAAACAGGAACTGTAATTCAGCTGACAAGTCCTCTGAAGTCAGCCAGACCTGGGCCCGGATCCCAGCCCTGCCCTGTGCACATGGTGTGATCCAGACACGTTCTTCAGCTCTCGACTTCAGTCTGCTCGTTTCAAAGATGGTCAGAATAGCCACCAGCGAAGCCGCTGTCATCGCTACATTTATTCAGCACATAACTGCCCAATAAATGCTAGACACCTTCCCTTTCCTTTTCCCAGCTGGTGAAGATTTTGACAAAGGGAGAGAACCAGTGGTCTGTGTTTGTGTACAATAGGAGCTGACTCTCTTTTGTGGGGCTGGTCTCACTTTAATGTTCAAAGTATTTTTATGGCCCCTTTATTGTCTACCCAAGTCTAGGCTACAGCAACATTCTGTCTTCTGCCAAAGGCAGCATTACTTCAAACACTTGGGCGCCAGGAAGGAGGAGCAATTATGGAGCCCCGAGCTGGCCCAGCCCTAGCTGACCACTCAGATGAAAGGGCCACACAGGGGGATTGTGGACAGCCTACACTCAAAGCCACGGACTGCTTCGTGGGGTGTTCTGACCCCTTTATCAAATGTCTTAGGCCTTTAATAATATTCAGTCATGACTCAAACACCATCTGGGGCCAGTTTATAGTGACATTTAACCACAGCTTTGTCATATTACTTCAAGACTTAGAGGAGGTTGACCCCACCAGACTGCCCAAAAGAGTATTAAAGAACAAGCAAGCATCATGTCTAGAAAGACAGGAGACAGGTTTTCCCCCTCAGGAACTAAGCAAATATTACAGATTCTCTCCCATTACTGCAATGTGTGTGTGTGTGTGTGTGTGTGTGTGTGTGTGTGTGTGTGTGTGTACATATATTCATCTTTGAATATGCAACACAGACTTCTGTGTGACCGCCTTGAGAAGAACAGACAACATTTGAGGGTGAGGAATATATTTTCCCTTCTGAGAAAGAACTGTTAATAACCTAGTGAGTTTCAGGGGTCTTCAGGCTCATCCTGGGGACTGGACCAAGGGAATGCTGTAACAAGTAAGTTCATTCTGAAAGCTCTGCTGGACAGTGGCAGGTGAGACCAAATCAAGGTCTACAGGTGAGAGGAGACGGGCTTGAGGAGAAGGCTTAGGTATAGCAGGAAATGTGTGAAATCACCCTTCTAGGAAGCGGAACAGAAATTCCAGTAGACACATGCTGAATCATCAACAAGAGAAATGACTCCAGGCATACTGACCCGGAAGAGCTGTGGCAGGCAGTTCCGCACGGAGGCTCCGGGGTGAGTCTGTGCCCTCACAGTCCTCCCTGCCCCTCCCTCAGATTCACGGTGTGACCCTGAACAGGTACTTCTCAGTGCCTCTCTCTTCTCCTGTGTCAACTAGGAGAACAGTGCTCACCTGATAGGGCTGTTATTAGTAGAAACACGATCTCTACTTCTTGCCTGGCATATAACAAATGTTGGGTTTTTTTCAGTAGATACTTAAAGTGCTAGGACAACGTTATGCACAGCATATAGATTTTCCTTAGATATGTGAGGAAGTTTTTCTTCCATTACTTACACAGAGTGGTAGAAAAGAATGGAATGTGGTGGCACAGTAGGAGTCCACAGCATCTGTACAGAACTCAGGCACTGGAGTGAGGGGAGGCCCATCGCCTTTGTCCCAGATGTAGAGGGCAATCTGTCAGGATAGGAGCCGGCAACAAATGAAAGAACCTGGCCAACACCACAAGTGTAAGAAGGTACAAAATATCTCAAGGAAAAGCAGACCACGTCTTCTATAGAGCACTTAGACTGAACCATATCAATTTGACAATATTCAACAGATTTTTTTTAGAAATAAAAATAGCAATTTCTTGTGGATCAATCTAATCTTTTATTAACAAGAATCCATATTCTGCCTGCCAAACAATTCCTAGGTTGTCATAAGCAATTTCAGGGAAGCTATTTTAGGGTTTCTAAAACATCGCAGTGGAAGATGAAAGAAAATATTCCCATGAGGCTGGTTTTCTGCAGTATGGTAATTACATACCTTGACTAACTGCCTTGGGGAAAACATCTAAAACTGTTGGATAAAATATCTTTAAAATAATTTTAAATGGATTGCTAAATTGCCACAAAAGTATGGAACTTGTGAGGACAAAAATGCAAAAGGAAGAGCCTGGGAAAAGGGCATCATGGGTAGTTTCCCTCAGTAGGTGGATGGTAACTCTGGTGATGCTGAGTTTCTGATGGGAGTTAAAAAAATAAAGCCCATGACTCACCCAAGGTGGGGAATGTTTAAGAGCAAACCCCACATAAAGCTGGGACTTTGGAGCTAGATGGAGGGGAAAAATCTTCTCCAAATCTCCTCTGAGATTTTGTAGTTAAAAACCAGGCCTCCCTAATTTGTGCCACCAGTGTGGTCTAAAACACTTCAAACAGTAATTTAAAATGGTCCCAAGTCAGTAGAACCCTGTAGCAGTACAAAAGCAAATGCAAATCCTTCCTGGGAACCCATACCTTAATGTAGGACTCAGAGGATTGCCACAGATACAGTTCCAAGCAAGACTACTCAGAGATAAATCACAGAAAGCACAGGGACGTGAACTGATGATCAAGAGCCAGCAGACAAAACATAATCGGACCCAAAAGACTGCAGGTCTTGGAATTATCAAACACAGATTATAAAATTACTATGTTTAATACATTTTCATAAAGAGAAAATTTTCAAACTTTAGCAAAAAAGTTTTTCAAAGATTATATAAAATAAGCAAATTTGAAAAGAAAGAACTAAACTTCTAAAAATAAAAAACAATAAATGGAAAATGTAATGGTTAGGATAAGCAGCGTATTAGACCCCGGTGAATAAAAAATTAGGGAACTAAAAGATGAAGGCCCCCAAACTATCTGAAATGGAGCACAGCAGAAACAGAGGTGGGAAATGTAAGAGAAAAATTCAGAGTGCTTAGCACACATCTAAAGATCCAGGAGGAGATAACGGAGAGAACTGGGATGAGAACACGCTTGAAAAGACAATGGCTGAGAATTTCCAAAAATTACACAACAATCCTATTTTGGAAAGGGTCAATGAATCCCACGCAGGATGTTAAAAAAAAAAAAAAAAGTCAGCACCTACACATCTCATAGTGAAACTGCAGAACACCAAAGACAATCTTAAAAGCAGGCAGAGAGAATGAGATTACCTACAAAGAAGCCACGTGAGACCAACGTTGATTTCCCAACACCACAGCAATAACAGAAGCCAGAACACACTGTAGGTAAGGCCACTGTGATGACAGAAAATAATGGACAACCCAGAATTGTAAACACAAGATAACTATGTTTCAAGAACAAAGTGGACATAAATGTTTTTAAAGGGGAAAAAAAAATGAGAATGTACCGCCTCACTGAAGGCAACTCTAAAGGATGTGCCTCAGAAGAATAAAAATGATCCCACCTGGGTACAGCTACTCTGGAAAACAGTACAGAGGTTCCTCAAAAAGTTAAAAATAGAGCTACCCTATGACCCAGAATTGCACTACTGGGTATTTACCCAAAGGATACAAACATAGTGATCCAAAGGGGCACCTGCACCACAAATGTTTATAGCAGCAATGTCCACAATAGCCAAACTGTGGAAAGAGCCTAGTTGTCCATCAACAGATAATGGATAAAGAAGATGTGGTATACACACACACACAAACACACACACACACACACACACACACACACACACATACACACACACACACACTGGAATATTATGCAGCCACCAAAAAAATGAAATCTTACCATTTGCAATGATGTGGATGGAACTAGAGGGTATTAACGTTAAGCAGAAATAGGTCAACCAGAGAAAGACAATTATCATATGATTTCACTCATATGTGGAATTTAAGAAACAAAACAGATGAAGGAAAAATAAAATATCACTAAATCAGAGAGGGAGAAAAAACCGTAAGAGAGTCTTCAACTCTAGGAAACAAACTGAGGGTTGCTGGAGGGGAGGGAGTGGGGAATGGGGTAACTGGGTGATGGGTATTAAGGAAGGCACTTGATGGAATGAGCACTGGGTGTTATATGCAACTGATGAATAACTCAACTCTACCTCTGAAACTAATAATGCACTATATGTTAATTTATTGAATTTAAATTTTAAAAATGTCCAAAAACATTTTGGACATATGGAACATATGATCCCACCTGGCAGGTCTTAGAAGTAAGATGGGATACCAAGCAAAGACAGTGGCAAATACATGGTTAAGCTAATAGTGATGTGAATTGCATAAAATAAAGATAATATTTAAGTTGAGGGGTTAAAAAAAGAAACAAAAATACTAATTAATAAAGAGCATATAAATTGGGAAGGGGACGGGCTCCTGGGTGGCTCAGTCAGTTGAGCGTCTGCCTTCAGCTCAGGTCATGATCCCAGACTCCCAGGATGGAGTCCCAGGATCAAGTTCTGCATCAGGATCCCCACTCAGTGGGGAGTCTGCTTCTCCCTGTGACCCTCCCACCTCTCGTGCTTTCTCTCTCTCACTCTCTCTCTCTAATAAATAAGTAAATAAAATCTTTTTAAAAAAAACTGTGAAGGGGATAATTAGAGTCCAATGATTCTAAGTCCCTTGAATTTAGGACATCAATTACTTAGCCTTTGTTAGGTTAAGAATGCATGTTAAAATATTTAAAATAACCAGTAAGGCACAGACAGAACTTCCAAAATAGCAGAGGAGGAAAAAAATGGAAAAAGAACAAAAAATAATCCTATATAGAAAGTAAGGAAGTTTTTAAAAGAGCCAGAGAGAAAATGGGGGGGGGGAGTAAATGAAGTGATAGAAATCAATTCAAATATAATGGTAATCATGTTCAATATAAGTGTAAATCTGCTATCTGGTTTAAAGACAAAGACTGGCAAACTTGGAGGAAGAAAAGATATGTCCTCTCTAAGAGAAACGCATCTAAAAGAGTACACGAAGGGGCTGTAAGAAAAAGATGAGCGATAATTAAAAAGCAAACCCAAAAAGAAAGCTGGTATAGAAACAGTCACAGCAACAAAATACATGTTAGGGCAAAGAGCATGACAAGAAATAAAGATGAATTCATAAGAAGATGTAAAGATTCTAAACTTGTATGCAATTAATTAACATAGTCTCAGAGTAAAAAAGCAAGAGTTGGAAGTTTACAAGAGGAGACATTGTGAAATACACCATTATTATGGAAGATCTTCCAATTCCTCCCTTAATAAATGATACATCAAGCACACAAAAGTAGAAGGAAGGGAGGAAGGAAGATTAATTTATGAGATTAAATCTATTTCTTCCTTAATCTAATAAAGAGACTATTATACTCCCCAAATTTTAGCACATACATCTTCTCCATTCATGAAAAGTAAACATGAACCAGGCCACAAAATAAGCCTAAGAATATTTCTAGCTACTGTTATATAGGCCACAATAATGCTAGGCTAGAAATCAATAACACAACACAGTAATAACACACACAAATATACTGGGTCACAACGAAAAACGTATTTTTTAAAATGGGTCACAGTAAAAAAAAAAAAAAAAAGTTTAAAAGCCTCTGCCCTAGGGAAACTCCTGCCAATGATGGTCCTGACACACCTCCAAAGAAAACCCTAGAAGTAGTAACTGTAATAGCAAAAAACACAGAGCAGTGCAGAAGCCCACCACCAGGAGAACTGGTAAGTGGACTGCTCTAGTCACAGGAGAGACTCCTGCAGGAAGGGGAAATAAGTTCATTAGAGCCATTGCACATACCAACGTGGATGAGTTTCAAGTTAGAACAATACTCATGGTACACTTTTGTTCATCTGTAGTCCAAAAGGATGCAAAACTGCATAATGTCTTATTCAGAGGTACAGTCATATGCTATAAAAGATGAAGCAAAGGAAGAGAGAATTCCAGAAAGTGTTTACTAGTAAGAATGAAGGGGACGCAGGAACGTCACATTCAGGTAGTTTCAAAGTGACTGGTGATGTTCTAGCTCTTAAGCCAGGTGGTGATTACATAGATATTTTGACTGATCCTCATACCTTTCACATACGTTAGAAATATTCTTTGTAGGTATTTAGTGTTTAATAGATTCCCGAACCTGGGTAGCTATACCAAAGTTCACTCTTCGTTACAAATATCTAGGCAGACCTGCGGTTTCAATTAGTCATCCTTTCCTTTCTATGGGAAGGAAGAAAGGTTTTTTACATGTATATTTCTCCCCCAATAAGCTCGTTCATCACATGCAAACAGCCAGGAAGGTAAAGCCTTGTGAGTGCCCTTTCGCTCCTGGCATGCTGCCAGCACTCCGGGCCTGAGTGACATGTCAAGATTGACCCCACCGTCCTAAGATACAGGTTCCTACACAGTGAAAAGTGGGGCTGTTCTAGGCAGTCAGATGTGCATGTGCCTGTGAATGAAACCCATGAAGAAACCTTCTTAACAATGATCCTGGAATGATTAATGATGGGACACCTGCCTCCAGGATGATTGGTCACAGGTGTCCACCAAATGCCAGGGATGCTGGGGTCCCAACTGGCACGGCTGCCTCCTTGGGACCCACTGGCTCAATTCTGCTCCAGACAGCCAAGGACAAAGACATGACCAAGGCATTGTACAGCCAAAGTACCAAATAAGAGCAAAGGTGCTCTGATGGCGGTTTTGCTTGTTTTTAGAAATCCACCTTTGCACCCATCCATCTAGCTTAAAAAAAAAAAAAATCAAGATTCACAGATGCAATCTTTTTCACTGCTCCTCCTCCACCTACATGATTAAAATGAGCTTACAGAGAAAGACCTAATTTTCTGGAGAAGAATTATCTTGGTGGGGAGAAGATGCATAGGTGCATTGGGGGGGAGGGGTGTGCTGTCAGGGAATAAAAAAACACCTTTTATATCAAAACACATGAATTCTTGATTAGTAAGACTTTTGACAAATAAACCATGACGTACCTCATGTTTTAAATCTATCGTAAAGTCGGATTTCAGGGATTCACTCTTTAACCTCTTGGAAAGCCTAGAAAATAGATACAATTTGAGTTTTTTTTTTAAATCAGAAGAAGCATCAAACAAGAATAACACATTGAGACTTTCTAATGTTTGAAAACAGATTAAAAGCACACATTTTAAGATAAAATTAAGAGTTTTACATTTCCTTGAGGCGAAGCACTGTGAAAATGGATTTATTTGTTGAGTAGGAAATGAATGCAAGCCGTTTTTTTGCAAATGTAGCATTGTTTCAACATCTGGCAAATACTATAAAATACAATACAATAAATTAAATGCCTTATGTAAAACAAAGCCACAAAGTTTATTGACTCCTAACTCCTGACAGAGAAAGACAGAAAAGTAAAAAAAAAAAAAAAAAAAAAAAAAAAAGCTTGCATGATCTATCTAGCAGCCCATGCAGTCAACCATAACCTTAAGTGATGGTTACCTCAGCCTCACGAAGGTCACGATGAGTCAGCCTCACTAACACCCAGAGCCTAAGTCAGTCACCTTGCAAATGTGTTTTTAGTTCTAAAAGTGTGCAGGGTGTTCACCTAATTTAAAAGGCAAGTCCTAAAAGTGGGAACTAGGTTTCACTTTTCTATACAACAAGATAGCACAAGCGTTTTCCAAATGCTAATTGCAGTAACCAACAATGCCAAAACACATACACACAGTTAAGGTCAGAAATTCCAATTACTTAGATAAAATATTTCCTCATTAAATATTCAGTTCCTGGCAAATACAACGTTTGATATTCAGCTTTCCTATTTTTAGAAAGCTAACTAAGTCATGCCCCAATAACACAGCTCTAAAGACACAACCAGCAAGACTGGAAATTTGCAACAGACAGGGGCCCCCTTCAACTCCATATTACAAGTTCCTAGCTGACTTTTATAGTCCCATTTGTGAGCTAGTCAAAGAAGCAAAATACTGAAAATCATCTAGGTAAGTTTTACTGGTGGAAAAACAACAGAAAAAAACCAGTAACATCAACCTATTTGAAAAGATCATCTTATTGGAAATTTCTCCAAAAATGCAAGTATATTCTTTTATTGACACTATTGTTAGAAGATCACACAGATGGATCACCGGGAAATGTTAGGCAGTGTTAAATCAAAACTAACTAATGTAGGATTGCTAGGGCAAATAATGTTTTTGGTGGGAAATAGTCTAAAAAAGTGTATGTCGTGAAATGTTTTTAAGTAACCAGTTTTTCTGATGACCTGAGCAGGAGAAATACTTAAGTAACTATAAACAGTTGCCCTACCTACTGAGTGGGCCATAAAATCAAGGAAAGGAGGCAAAGGGAATCCCTACTCCTATCGTTTGTGCTGTAGACTGCCTACACAATACAGAGTTTCCCTTTCCTTCTTCCTAAGAGACTTTTAATTACTGAGCCCAATAACTGGGCTCCAGGGTCAGAATCAGTTTGATCCCAACCAAAGCACTGAAATTCCCAATGACTGTTAATGGTCCAGGAGCTGGTACATGCCTGAAGTTGACCCAACCAACTTCAGACAAGATCCAACTAGAGACTGGAGATAAGCACCTACATTTCAGTGGTTAGAGAGGTTCTCCACTGCTGAACATAAACAAACAGAAACATGTAGCCCTTTTTGCCTTGACTCACAAGAAGAACCCAGATTTAGGATGAACTGCTGCTGTATGTGGTCTCAGGAGGCTGTGCACTAAGCATGAGAGAGAGAGAAACAGCATCCTCAATAACAGTAGGATGCATCAACCAACACAGACCTCACCTTCCAATTACAGTAATAATATTTCCTTAATCCAGCATGCTAACTAATATAGTCTCTAGTAAGAGGAAGAAATAGCACATTAGCTTTGGAACTGGGAAAAACCAACTGGGAAGATCCAATTTTGCAGCCAATGGGACTAACTGATACTTTATGCCTCCTTTAGTTCTAAGTATAATAACAGTTTCTTGAAGAATGTATAGAATCTCCTATGAGAAAACCATTTTTAGATAGATCTTGGCCATACGATAGTTGCTATGCTAAATGGGTTACATTATTTTGTTTGTTGGATTACTTGTCTGCATCACAAGAAAAAGGAAGTATGGTATCAGGTAATTGGAATTTTGAATTTGTACTCTGGGGGAGCCTACATTTTCATTCTGTTTTGTTTTTGCTGGCAGGGGAAAGGGAGGAGAGACAGAGAAGACCATGGATATTAATTAACTACAAACATTGTGCAGTGTGTTGGCAACCGTTCAGTGTTATGGAAGCAGATGACACTGAATGCAGAAGGTTAACTGGCACCTTATTCCTCTATCATTCCAGAGTTATAGGGCAACTGCTGGAAATTTTTGGAACTTGTACGGAAGATTAGTCTTTTGGACCCAATTCCCCTTATGTGGTCCCTTCCATACCCTACTGCAGTGACATGAGGCCCTTGGGCCTCTTCCACATCCCGGAAAATTGCTCAGCTTGATAAGAAAGGGAGTAAGCAGCACTTGTCAACAGATGTTTTCAATGACTTCGTAAAGATGACAGACATGTGCAGGTACAACTACCTCTACAGAGTGCCAAGTCATCCGTAACACAGTCTCCCCTTAAGAAGACGAGTATCTTGGCTACTGCAGAGCCTGCAGCCCCAGTTCACAAAGCCCCTGGGAGTTGGCCACATGGTGAGCATGTGGTGGTCAGAAGATGAGCATGAGCCAGAGCCAAGAGAACCTGCCAGGACTCGGACCATCTCTCCAGCTTATAAGCAGTGAAGCCAGAGGGCAGAATTGACAGACCCGAGAGGTTTTACAGAACGGGTTTCGTAGAACAGAACTGCCTGCATGCCAAGCAATGAGTTGGGCTAAACCGTCCTTTAAGAGGATCTGAGGAGCCAAAGATGTGTTCAACACGGATTACTTCTATCCACCTGGTTTAAAAGTTAGTCAAAAGGAAAGCAATAAAGCTGGTGCAGCCACTCTGGAAAACAGTATGGAGGTTCCTCAAAAAGTTGAAAACAGAGCTACCATACGACCCAGCAATTGCACTACTGGGTATTTACCCCAAAGATACAAATGTAGGGATCCGAAGGGGTACGTGCACCCCAATGTTTATAGCAGCAATGTCCACAATAGCCAAACTGTGGAAAGAGCCAAGATGTACATCGACAGATGAATGGATAAAGAAGATGTGGTAGATAGATACAATGGAATATTACGCAGCCATCAAAAGGAATGAAATCTTGCCATTTGCAATGACGTGGATGGAACTGGAGGGTATTATGCTGAGTGAAATAAGTCAATCAGAGAAAGACATGTATCATACGACTTCACTGATATGAGGAATTCTTAATCTCAGGAAACAAACTGAGGGTTGCTGGAGTGGTGGGGGGTGGGAGGGATGGGGTGGCTGGGTGATAGGCATTGGGGAGGGTATGTGCTATGGTGAGCGCTGTGAACTGTGTAAGACTGTTGAATCATAGACCTGTACCTCTGAAACAAATAATACATTATATGTTAAAAAAAAAAAAAGAAGAAGAAGATAGCAGGAAGGGGAAAATGAAGGGGGGGAAATCAGAGGGAGAGACAAACCATGACAGACTATGGACTCTGAGAAACAAACTGAGGGTTCTAGAAGGGAGGGGGGTGGGGGGATGGGTTAGCTTCGTGATGGGTATTAAAGAGGGCACGTTCTGCATGAAGCACCGGGTGTTATACGCAAACAATCAATCAAGGAACACTACATCAAAAACTAATGATGTAATGTATGGTGACTAACATAACATAATAAAAAAAATAAATAAAAGGAAAGCAATAATTAAGTTCCTTATTACACCGAACTCAGTAAAAGGTGAATTGAATCCAGCATCAAGGGGCCCCCAAGGTCCTTGCCAGATGGGGGATGGAAAGAAGTGAAACTCTCTAAACTATAGGATTTGTCTCCTGGATGAGTGGCCTCCTGGATGGGAAGGGAAGGATGGAGAAGGGTGCTGTACTGGCTTCAGAGAGATGGTTATATTCCAGGCTTGCTGTACAGGATCTTTGCAGGTCTGTGGGTTTCTCTTTAACCTTCGGGGGAAGAAGGTAGCATCTGTGCTCAGAGTACTGCATAGGACAATTTATAGCTGTGCTTGTCCCTCTCTCAAGGGACTTGGCTCTCCAGGAAACGGAAGACAAACAGACTTAGGAAGAGCTTCTAACCCCCAAGTGAGAGAAGCCACAGCCACCGGAAGTCGTGTAGAGGAGTCAGGCCACGTAATTCCAGGCTATGAAGGTAAGTACAGAGAGTGCGGACAGGGGGGAGGAAGGCCACCACCAGGGCGAAGAATCTGGAAGGCACAAGGAACAGCTCCGGAGCTGGGATGTGCTGCTCAGGGCTCTGGAGAGTCCAGGCTAAACACAGGTAGCCAGACTGGGCCCAAACATCAGGCTGCTGGATATAGTGGGAAAAGAGTGTTCCGAGGGGTCCTGGTCTTCAAGCTACAGCAAACCCAAGCTTAATTCATTTGAAAATAAAGATGACCCAGGCCTGCTGAAACAGAATTATCTTCCCCTCACTCCTGCAGAGAGCAGAGCCAGGCAGTGCAGTTTCAGAAGGGAATGACAACTCTCTCTTCTCGCTCCCCCTCCCTGCCTGCCCAGTCTGTCCAAGAACGGAGCAGGGAAAATGTGTGGGCCCTCCTATGCATGCCTGGGCACAGGCTGGGGGCGGGGCATCCTTGCCCAGTATTCTTAGGACAGGTCCATGGGTCACACATTTTAGTTGGAGATAGAGAATCCACTCTAGCCAGTTTAAGCACAAAGTACACTTATTAGTGCATACAGATGGCTCACAGAATTACTGGAAAGTCTGAATAAAGAGACTCTAGGCTGAGATTCCAAGAACAACCTCCAGATTGATACTACAGAAAAGGGTAGCTGAGGAGCTGTGGCCTCTGCCACCATCAGGAAGCTGCGACATCAAGAAGCTACTGTTTCAGCCGCTAGCCTCCACCTGACCCCTCCTCTATTGTGACCTCTCAAGCCAAAAGGACCACCATGCATTGTCTCATTGTCTCCTTTTCCATATAACTCAGTTCCCAAAACAGATTTTCCACAGCATACCAACCTAATGGAGCCTACCTCACGTAGCTGCTGTCTAGTAGGAAGGAAGGCTATATAACATGGAGGTGCTGGTGTTGTCCTTTTCTGGATTCTACATTGGGAAGGAGGGTCTCACGCTGTAAAAACTTTCAAATGTCAAAGGAGTAGTCAGTAAGTGCTGGCCAGCCACAAATGACAAGATACTACTACCTGGTATGTCTACAATGGACTAAAAAGCTTTCCAACACTAAAAACCCTAGAAACAGCACACCTAATGTAAGAAACAACAGACACCCTTCTATCTTTGATGATAGAAAGGCCACAACTGCTTTATCAACTTTCTATTCCCTAAAGAACAAACACACATCATAATTAATCTGAGGCATTCGAATTAAGAGCCTGTCAACAATCCTATTTCTCCTCAATTACGACTTATCTTTACTTTTCACATTGAGAAAAGCATTACTGCAATTATACGCTCAAATAGCTAGGTACGAATGTCTACAGAGCCTCTGGTAACTGTCCCTCCTGCCCGGCCCCTGTTTAAACGTTCATACCCATGTACATAATTTGTCATCAACTCCCACCCCTGGGCATGTTACAGATTCGTCTTTTTTCTGACGATCAAAGTCATACCTATAGTTAACTAGATCTATTAATAATAATAATAACACTTGTGGATATAGAGTTCTCAGAGCACTTATACGCCCTCCCGTGGGCTCACCTTATTTTGCAGGTGAGGAAGAGAAAATAGGAAACAGATGAGTAATCAGTCTGAGGGGACCAGTACATGACAGAGCAGAAGCAAGACCCTCAGGTACTGGCTCCTGTTCCAGGCCTTCCCACTCCACCACACACTGCCTCCCGCTGCAAAACTCACCTGAGAGCTATAAATTATAGTACTCGGTGAAATAAACGTTGATCTGCGTGCGCGCGCGTGCGCGCGCGCACACACACACACACACACACACACACACACAAAGTCTAATAAATTCTTACTTGTTTACAAGTGGAATACTAAGGGCCCAGCCAGCAGCAAAGTCTGGATATTTAAAAATTGTAGGATTTTCAGAAAAGGCATAATGGTGAATTATTGTCGATTCTTCATCATGTAATGCTTTTCCTAAAAACCATTCCTGTTAAATAAAGATATAAAATGTCATTTTCTTATAAAGAAGATGTGGTATATATATATAATGGAACATTACTCAGCCATCAAAAAAAAGAATGAAATCTTACCCTTTGCAATGACCTGGATGGAACTAGAGGGTATTTATGCTAAGAGAAATAAGTCAATCAGAGAAAGACAATTATCATATGATCTCATTCATATGTGGAATTTAAGAAACAAAACAGAGGATCAAAGGGGAAGGAAGAGAAAAATAAAATAAGACAAAATCAGACAGGGAGACAAACCATAAGAGACTCTTAACTCTAGGAAACAAACTGAGGGTTAATGGAGGGGAAGGGGGTGGGGGGATGGGGTAATTGAGTGATGGGCATTAAGGAGGGCACATGATGTAATGAGCACTGGGTATTATATACAACTGATGAATCACTGAACACTACCTCTGAAACTAATAATACCCTATATGTCAATTGACTGAATTTAAATAAAATAAAGTAAAATGTATTTCAAATGTACATCCAAAAAAATAAAAACTAAAAATAAATGACACTTTCTTAAAAAGCCATATCATATAAGACCAAAAACAAAGTCATATCATTAATTCTAGTTAATTAAATATTCTGCGTGATAGAGAATTAGCATAGATTATTACTTTCTAAAGAATTTTAACAAAAACATAATTAACGTTCTATGATAATGAACATGGCATAATCTTTTTTTTTTTTAAGATTTTATTTTATTTATTTGAGAGAGAGAGGATGAGAGCCAGAGAGCACGAGAGGGAAGAGGGTCAGAGGGAGAAGCAGACTCCCTGCTGAGCAGGGAGCCCGACGTGGGACTCGATCCCAGGAGTCCAGGATCATGACCTGAGCCGAAGGCAGTTGCTTAACCAACTGAGCCACCCAGGCGCCCAAACATGGCATAATCTTTACAAAGAGAGTGATTTAGTATATCAACAGGATGAACAAAATGTTAGTCATCATTATGCCATAAACACATAAAAGTGGTATTTTACAGAAAATTCCTTATCAAAATACCAATAAGGCAAAGAAAACTGTGTTCCTTTATCCACTACTGAGGTTTGCAAAAAAGAATCTGAAAAATTCTTTCCAGAATTAGTGCCTATTTTATTCATTTATTCATTCATTTGATTAACATTTATTATTGTTATCAACTAACGTTTGACATTTATTCCACAAGTGGGAACGCAGCTTACACAACAGTGGGGAAACAGAAAATAAGTATATAAAGTAGGGTCAGATGGTGACTGCAATGTGCTAGGATGAAAATAAAACAGAACGCCTGGGGACTTCCCCTGGAAAGAGAGAGAAAGCTCTCATGAGCTAACAACTGAACTGACAGTAAATAATACCAAGGGGCCAGCTATGCACAAATCTGGGGAAGAGCCATCAAGGCAGTTACTACAAAGTCCCAAGGCGAGAACAAGCCTTGATACATCTGATTAAAAAGGAAGTCCAGTGTGCTAGAATATGCCAGGTATGGGGAGAGGGTATGAAAGAGACAGGCAGGAGACAGCCCAGGGGAAAGCAACGCAGACTTTACCCCACGTGCAGTGGAAGACTTCCACTTCCGGCCACAACAGAATAGCCTGGCTCAGACCTGCTCTCCTGCTGAGAACAAGTATGAATGCTGGAGAAAATACTTACACCAAACAATTAAGGGCATCAGAAAACACAGACAGAGAGTAGATGAGGGCAAATATCCAAGAGAGAAGGGAAGCCCATCCGTAGGAACCCTGTAGTCACCGCCTTGTACCCCTCAAGCCTTTTACCCATAACAGAGAAGGGCACACAACAGAAAGCAGCAGCTGGGACTCTGCAGCCTTCCTGGACTGAGAGAGGGGTTGGAGCTTGAGGCTGCCCAGAAGGTAGAGATTTAAGAGGATCCAGAAAAATGAGCCCCAAATTCTGCATGATTTCCCTTCAACTCCTACACTGAAGAAAAAAAAAAGAAAGAAAAGAAAAGAAAGAAGGAAAGAAAAAGAAAACAAGAAAAGAACCAAGAACCAAGTGGAAAGCAGCAGTAGAGAGGCTAATTGCTGACCAAAGGCTTCAGCAGTGGTGCTGGGGAGCCCAAGGCCCAGGTGCAAGGTCTGCAGGGAGAAAGGGGTCTGTAAATAGACGGACCCAAACAAGGTCTACAACCCAGAAGAATATTAAGTGCTCCTGTATGTAGGGATATCATCCACAGCCTCTTTGATTTTTCACATAAAATATCTGGCATTTAGTGAAAAATTACCAGGCATGCCAAGAAACAGCACCAGAACAAAAACAAAGAGAAAAATGAGAAACAGAAAGAGATGCACAGATAAGTCAAATGCTGCAGTTATAAAAAAAAAAAAAAAAGTTATTCATATCTTTAAGGAAATAGATGAAAAGATGAAGAATTTTACCAAAGAGCTAGAATAATAAACAAAAGTCAGATGGAAATTCTAAAACTGAGCAATGCAATAACTGAAGTTCGGAATCCAAAAGGATATTAGACACAAGAGAAGGAAGGATTAGTGACCTGGAAGGTAGTAAGTCACTAAAAAACATGGAGTTTGATGCACAAAAAGAAAACAAAGGAAGAAAATACAGAAAAAGAGAATAAAAGCAATATGAGAAACAGTGAGAAGGTCTAAAACACACAAAATTGAAAGGCCAGAATAGGAGGAAAAAGAGAATGGAACTGAATCAACATTTGAAGAAATAGAGGCTTAGATTCTTCTAAAACTAACAAAAGTCATCAAACCATAGATTCAAGAAGCTCTACAAACACCAATAAAGTACTGAGGAAACCACACAGAGTCATACGTTGGTTGAAAAGACCAAAGTTTGAGAAAATCTCAAAAGTGGCTTGAGGGGAGATGGGTGGGTACACATTTCTTTTAAAGGAACTAAAACAAGACATACAGTTGAATTTTCAATGGAAACAACAGAATGTAAAAGACAATGGAACAACATCTTTACAGTGATAGAAGAAAATCCCTGCCAACCTAAAATGCTGAATCTAGTGAAGCTATCTTAGCTGTGGGGGGAGTTTTTGAACAGGTGAGTGGTATGATCTGAATTACCAAGAGGCTAGATTATTTGGATGGCAAGAGTAGAAACCAAGAGACCAGCAAGGAGACTAATAATTGTCAAGGCAAGAGATGATGGTAGCCTGGACCAGAGTGACAGTATTAAATAGGGAGAGAGGATGGAAGAAGATGTATTTTGGAGGTAGTCTCAATGGGATATGCCAACATAGACTTAAGGGAAAAGGAGGAATCAGTCACGAGTCCTAAGTTTTTTTATATGAGCCAATGGACAGACCATGATGCCATTTCTGAGATGAGGAAGACTGAAGATGGGAGAGGCATTAAGAATTCAGTTTGGCATATGTTGAATTTGAGGTTCTGATTAGACAAGTTGGGGGTATGCAGTAGGGAGTTTGGTAGAGGAGCAGGGAGCATACGGCTCATTCCCTTGGTTCCTTCATACTCTGCTCAAAAGTGACCTGATACCCTATATAGAATAGTAAGCCCACCCCCAATCTGTCCCTTATCACTCTCATTCTGCTTTCTTGTTCTCTGTAGCTCTTACTACCATTGGACACATTGTTTGCATTTTTGCTCCTTGCCTATCTCCCCTGCCACAAGAATACCCCCCTCCTTGGCAGGGAAACCGTCCATTTTGCTCATTGCTATATCCCCACCAGAAGATCGAATATGTAATAAGTGCTCACTAGTTTTTGTTAAATGAATGGAGCAAGCCCAGGAGAGCTTCAAATGGCAACCACCCTGTTAGAGAAACTAATTTAAATCAAGCACCCTAAATGCTAACCGTTTTGCATATTTTCTCTGTTATCCAACCAACCCCACCTCACTCCCTGCTCCTTATCAGAAAACAAAAACAGGAGGGACACCAGATTATCTCTTCTGCTTGTGGTTGTGTCCCAAATACCTCCCAGACCCCTGGTTTTGGTCAACACATGTGCAACCCATTAACATAACGCTGTGCTTGGCTTATACAACTACATCACGATTTTCTTGACATTTTATGGATATTTTAAATCATCACTGGGCAAGAGGGATAATTATAAGGTAAATGGCTTTGACTTAAGATAGAAATTCAAGATCTTTTAAAAAAAATCAATGACATAGGACTTTCTCAAACTGCTAAACATTACCCAATACGAAAATCATCACATTTAACATACCATGTCAATATAGCTTGTTTAAAGAAAATAAAGTAATTCAGGAGATTTTCAGTACCTTTCTCACTAATCCTTCACTGTTAGAATTTCCTGCTGCAAACATAATTTTATACAGAACATGTTTCTATGTTTTAACTCCTAATGGCAGTGTCCAACTATGACCGAGTATACAAGATTGTTTTCCAATACTGGGGGGAGGGGTTACTATATAAACTAAGGGAGAATTTATACAGAATCTGTGGAAAGAGGCACTCCCCCATCCTTCTTAACAATTTTAATAGTTTTACAGTAAAGACAATTATACAAGATAAACTGTAAAATAACAATTCAGACAATGTTCTATTAGTATCTTAGAATTACTCTTTACCAGAACCCGTGCTTCACTTCTATTAAAAAAAAAAAAATACCAAAACATTTCAGCAAATGCACACTCATAATAAAACCATACAGTAGGAAAAAAAGAAAGACTCCAGCAAGATATGGAAACTTACAGAAATCACCTAGAAAGGCAATTTAACAAAGATTACTTTAATAAAGATTTAAATTTTCCATTTAAAATATTGTATAACAGTGTAAATTTGCATAAATGACAGAAAGATATTGAAGGGGAAAAACATCTCAGAATCCAAAAAAAAAAAAAAACTGATGCTCTAACATGCTACATAATTATTATTTTAATATAGTTTATTTGTATCACTATCAGAGCCAGTTTTGTTTTTCCTAAAATTTCAAATGGTAGGGGAAAAAAGCACACTGGTTTGAGCTAACTTGAACATTATGTAATCTTTATTTCCTAATGCTAGTTTCAAAAGAAATAAAGCATCCTAGATTTTTTTTTTAAAGGTTGAGTTCAGAAAAGAGGGGGAAAACATCTCATTTTACCTCTGTTCTGTACTTGCTTTTCATGAACTTGTTTTGAACTTTTAAATTTATCATTCCAATTGTCATTAAAAAGCACAGTGAGTCACCATCTTCTGCCAAGAATTAGAGCTATGGATAATGGAAAAATAATCTCCAGGTGAAATGAACACTAGAAGGAGATTAAAACTCCTACATTCTAAAAAGGATTTAGGAGTTTTTCTCAAGTCAAAAGGAAACATAACAGCCTACCAAATGTTTTACACAAAACATGGCCAAAATACATAGATGCTGGTTAGCATCATCTGAAAAGACAGGATAGGACACATTTATAATTCTTCTCTCCTTTGAAGGATTTTTCTTTTTAACCTAAAAACCTTCTCATTCAATTATATCTGTATCTTTCCAGAAAGCAAAAGCATAAAGAGAAATCATAATGGACTTCTGCAGTTTTTAAAGAACATCGAAACCAGTGGCTTTGTTAAGCTAACAAACTTTCCAGTGTTTGAGAATGATTACTGTTGCCCAACATTATTCGTCCACATCAATAAACCAAGCAGGCACCCAGAAGCCACCTTTCTTTCCCCACATTCTCATTAAACATGATTTAGTTCTGGAGTGGGACCAGAATAGGGGTGGGGCAGGTGTCCAGTGGTGCCTGAAAGGGCCCAATTCTACTTATTCTAAGTTTAAAGGATTCCATATGGTGGTCTGGGTATAACCCGGGCTTCTCCAAGAGAAAAGAACAGCCTGATTACTCTCCATATATCTCCAAGGCATCCTCCTGAGACACGACATAGCCCAGCGGGAAAGTGGACATTACAGAGTTAATCAGTCATTCACAAATACTCATTGACCACGTATTAAGTGTTAAACACTCTGCTCAGTGCTAGGGACTTAGAAATAAATAAGATCCAATTGCTATATCATATCTGCCCAAAATAAAATCTGAAAATATGAAAGATAAGGATACAGAAAGTAACACTGGACTTTTTTTTTTAACATTAGATTTCTAACACAAGAAGTACCCCTTCTTACTTCCAGACCTTCTCAGATTTTGTTCCCTCTGCTTAAAATACTCTCTCTCCTCTTAACTCTTACTCATCCTACAGGACTCAGATTAAAGGTCACCTCCTGTTCTGACCCTCAGAGATTAGGTTTGATGATGCCCTGCCAAGTGCTTCTGACAGCACCCTGTATTTCCCTTACTGTAAGACCTCTCACTTTTCATCTCTTCCTTAATGGTCTGTTTTCTCCGGCCACTCTGTATCAACCACATCATCAAGATCCTGTTTGTCTGTCCTAGCCCCTATCATAGTGCTTGATACATAGTTGGCAACCAAGAAATACTTCTCATCTAAAATAATGTGTGGTCATTGTTGACAAAGAGAAATAAGCAATTTAAACTTATTTCTTAACTCTGGGTTATAGCTTTTTAACTCTCTGAAACTGCTCACACATATAAATAGATTTTGTCATTTAAAAATGGTTCATTATAAGTTCTATCCCTCCAAAAGCTATAAAAAACCTCAAAAAGAATTATTTTAGCATTGCTTCTAGATATTCAACTATTATTTCATTCTTTTAAATTTTAAATTAAGTGTTTTTATTAGTTTAGAAAACCTCTTAATCAAAATTAAATCTTCTTTTAAGCATTTCCTCTAGTAGATAAATACCGGTATTAAAATTGTATTCACCTTTGACGGGTCATATCTTCTGAGTGTTTCTAAGAGTTCTGGAATTTGTATTCTTGTCTCCTCTTCACAGAAGAAAATCCACGATGAATTTCTGCTATATGTTACAGAAAAGCTGACAAAGAGAAATAGGTTATAGTAATCACTTCTATAAAATGAGTTTATAATAAGGTTTAAAACTAATAAGAAAGAAATGAATGAAAGACATATAAAATGGCAAGAAATCTAGATTTTTTTCCCCTACATTTTTTTTCAATGTATAGTTTTAGCTTATGGGAAAGCCAGATACTAATGGTTTATAAAACAGCTAGAGTTCTTAAAGTTAATTCTCTCCATAACAACACCAGTCCAGAAGGTGGATAATTTCCAAATATAAGCATCAAATCTATCGACATTTTAGCGTTTAAGAAAGCAACATATTTAAAAACAGAAGCCATTCATAATTAAAAGAATCAAGAAATCTGGGTAATGTAGTAGTCATAAAAAATAGAGTTCAAATTTACTTTACTTCTTGACTCTTACTAAGAAAAGTAGGGAGCATAGGAGTGTTCAGGTAGAAATGTCAAAATTTACACATTTCAAATTAAACATACTGTGGTAACAATGGAAGTATGGTCCATGCACCTTCTTGCTTAGACAGCTGATGAAGAAGAAGGACTCTGGGGAGTTCCTAAAGAAACATTATCAAAGAGGAGAAATAAATAAAAATACAATATGATCATCTCAATTTAAAAAAAAAAAGACAATTTTTAAATGCAGGTATTTTCGGAAACCTGACATTTTACTCTTCTAACTACTCTCTTTTTTCTTCTCCTCAGGAGTTATTAGGAATGAGAGATGTTGGCTGAATCCACTTAACCTCTTTATCACCTACGCATGGAATAGTGCTGAAGACTCCAAGAAAGGTCTTCAGTGATACCAGGAGCTGACCTGAAATTTGCAGATTTGCAAAGGTGACCAGAAGGGAAAAGCCCAGAAGCAGTCAGGGATAACACAGAGGCATAGAAACAGCTTTCACTATACATACCATAGGTAGCAGACGGAAAATAAAATATGTCAGCAAAACAAGAGGGTGTATATAATATCCAATTTACCTAATGTAAAAGAAAAAAAATTTAAGTGCCCTTAAAAAACTAAAACACCATGGTAATGAAGAGTTTGGGGTCTAAATACTAGAAATATAACCCTTAGGTACTCAGACAATGAGAGTAATAATAGACTTTGAAAATTTATAAACATAGGAGAAACTAAGATTCAGAAATAAGATACACCTATGGCTAAATAAATATGCATACATATACACAGAGAAAGAGATTAATATGTTTAAGGCTATGAATGTTAGCTCTGAAGTAAAACACTATTCAATATATTTCACACATTATTACAAGCCCTAAGTCAGATATATTATAATATGCTTGAATACCACCCTCCCAACAAACTTTAGTATATTCTGTGTTTTATTCAATTTCTTGGTAACTGTTGCAGATGAAAGACATTGAGAATAAGTGCCTAAATATTTGTACTATTACTATACTAATGTAGATTCAATACCAGCCTTTAAGTTCATATAAGTTCATTATTTCAGGAGAATGGTTTTCAATATAAATCTTTGGAACTATCAAAGTCTCATTTCTTTATTTTATATAGTATTTATTTTAATGTGCTCGCTTCGGCAGCACATATAATATAGTATTTATTTTAACTTTCATGTATAAATATGAAATGCCGGAATAGTAATCAAAGGTTAAATCAGACTAGCAATGTGACATGACATAGAGAAAAAAACAGCTGAAAGGCTGAATTAACAGCTACTCAGTATACTCAATATAATTTGGGCTTTTCTGCTGTTGATCATGAATTATGCAGTAATTTTCACTGACTTTTAAGAAATGGCTATATATATATATATAATATATATACACAGATACATGTATATTCATGAAGGATTATGTAAAAACAAAAATCATGTGTGAAGAAAACTAATAATATTAATAGTTGTATAAAACTTTCAAATAATTATGGCATGCTAATATGAACTAGTTAGAAAAGAACACAGCAAATACTTTAAAAGGTTTTATAAGAAAATAGGGGCTCCTGGGTGGCTCAGTCCATTGAGCATCCGACTCTTGATCTCAGCTCAGGTCTTGATCTCAGGGTTGCGAGTTCAGGCCCTGCGTTAGGCTCCATGCTGGGTGCTGGGCATGGAGACTACTTAAAAAAAGAAGAAGAAAGAAGAAAGAAGAAGTAGAAGAAGAAGAATGACCTACTGTGTAGCAATTGAAAGTATAATAATGAAGACTTTGTAACCATGGAACTGTCTTTATGTTAAATGGAAAAACAGACATGATTCCAAATATGTAAAACAAATTCATACATGAACAGAGATTGGAAAAGAACCAGAAAAATGAAAATATTTGTGTCAAGATGACCAAAGTATTACAACTATGGTTTTAAAATCCTTTAATGTAGCTAAAACATAGTTTAGTTTTAAGTTTCCTGAGGAAAAATGAATACACCTCAGAATTCTTCTTCCATACAAATCCTATCCTTCCTGGTTACAGAAAGTATATAAGTGGTGTCAGCAGGTATCACAGGAAGGCTACAGGAAGTATATAGTGATATCAGCAGGTATCACAGGAAGGCTACAGGAAGTATATAAGTGATGTCAGCAGGTATCACACGAAGGCTATAGGAAGTATATAAGCGATGCCAGCAGGTATCACAGGAAGGCTGTGAGGGCACCTTCCCGGCAAGGATGCAAAGACAGGCTTATGAATAATCTGTCACGACAGTAAAAGTAAAAAGGCAAAGTCTTAGCACAAAGGAGTGAAATTCTAGTTGAAAATAAACTCTATGCATTACTAGTGAATTATAATCATCCCTATCACCATTCTTTTTTGTTTACTAAATCATATGCCTGGGTTTCATATCTGCTTCCGTCAGTGAACACAAAAATGGCAATCAAGTTTTCTGTACCTGCCTACCTCCAAATAGAAACATTTCAAAAACTAATGGGCTGTGTTTATAACGGTCTCCAAAGGTGTGTGAATACCTTGGTCTCAAAAATATGCCTACCCTGACATTCAGAAACCTGGTCTTAACTCTTGATTAACCCAAGGTCATTTCAATTATAAATAAATTTTCATCTGCTAATCCTCAAAAAGGCCCAAGAGCTTTTGTTCTTGTTTTTTATACATACACATATATAGATGTGTGTGTATGTGTATTTATATACATGTGTACATATATATATTCTGTGTGAATACACACGCACGTATGTTCATACGTATTAGCACCTCTCAGATACGGTAATTTAAAAGGTTACAATAAAATTTTCTATTAAATGATCTTATCTCAGTTTTTACTACTTGGAATTGTAATAATTAATGCTCTATTTGTATGTTACAAATAACACCACCACAAGATTTAGACCTCCTTACAGCTACCATACCCGGCTTACAGCACTTTCATATGCAATGCAAGTTTTTTAATATGTAATTGGATGGACGACTAACAGAGTTTTCAAATGAAATATCAAAGGGAAAGAAAATAAAATGTTGTATCAACAGTGCCATTTGGAATAAAAGCTATAGTAAAGGCACCCATGCATATAGCTCTGTCTGTTGTCAATTTAAATGATGCCTATTCACCCAACAATACTACTATTTCAAACCTAAAAGGTAAGGCAAAATTCTATCAATAATGAGATAATGCCGTAACAGAGACAAGCATAAATGGGCTAAAAATACAAAGGGCCTACTGTGGGCAAATGACAGAAAAAGGAAAGAAAATGAAAAAGTTGAACAGTCATCTAAACTTTTATGTCAACTCTATTTATCTCACTGAACCCGCTATCTTCACTTCCATCGTCAGCATCTACTGGTCCCCTAACAAGCACTTTGAGGTCAGAAAGGCTACTGGACATGCAGTCAGTACTGCCTTTGAACACATATTATATCAAGTCTATGTTCACACTTAAGGCCACTAACAATTATGAACAACAATCACCTTCAAAATCAACACTCTAACTGGTTCCTTGGTTCTTCCACAAATCCATCACCTGTACTTGGCAAAGGGGTTTGATTCCACAGCTGAGCATTCTAACGATGCTCTGCGAATGGAAATAGCCCATCATTCTTGATATGGAAGGAAAATCATGAAAATTTTATATCTAGAAATATTAACAGTATAAATGAAAGAGCCAACACATGAACATGGATGGAAACAGATTAATATTTTAAATATCATAAATGACTTTAATTATTAGGCAGATTTGGTTTTTGGAACACTTAACTCTTTGTGCCTCTGTCTGGAAAGAATTCAACTAATTCAACTTCATGCCACTGGCCTTTTCCCTTCTCGACAGACTGTTTCCCAATACTTATAACTTGCCCATACCTGTACTTCAAAGTATAAACCTAGCAGTACATGAGTTTATGGTCTAATTCAGGCTCATCATTCAGACCAAGTACTAAATTTGAAAGCAATAGCCAAGACATTTGTTCAGGATGAGGCAGTGCCTCTGAAAAACTGAATCCTGTTTTAAGACGGTTTCCAGTTCAACTGCATTTCCAAATTCCAACTGTTATATATGTCTTAGCCATTGAACTGAGCTTTTAGACCAACACATGAATTATGATGAAAATTAACATCTGTTTATTGTTATAATATCTCCCATAAGGAGGTATATCTTACGAGGATGATGATAAAGATGTCTGATATGCTGTTTGGAACACATATCAGAGAGATTTACTAGTCTTTAAAAATCCAGTATTCATTTATGAACCAGTAGACTACATGTGTTGCTGTAATAACTTATCTTCCAGGAACCCGAGCCTATATTTAAAATATATATATATTTTTTTCCAGATACCTGTCTTAATCACTATCTTCTCCTAATAAGAGAAAGCTATTACCTCATTATTTATAAAATTTGTTTTTATTAATAACTATTTACTTTGAAATGCATTACTAAGTACATTTTTATGGCTCATATAAATCTGTATTAACTAATCATTCATTCATTCATGAAAGGCAGAAGAGTTCAGTGTTTAAGGATCCGATTTCTGGAGCCAAGACACTTGCATCAGAATCCTCACTCTGGGGGCACCTGGGTGGCTCAGGCAATTAACTGTCCAACTCTTGGTTTCGGCTCAGGTCATGATCTCAGGGGCCTGAGGCTGAGCCCCTACGTCAGGCTTCGTGCTCAGTGTGGAGTCTCCTTGCCCCTCTACCTCTGCTCCACCATGCTCCCTCCTTCCCTTCCTCTCCCCTCCTCCCCAAATAAAACCTTAAAAAAGTCAGCTGTGATTACTGCCATAGTTTCCAACTCTGTTTCTGCTCCAGACCCTGGCCCCATATATCAGATGTCTCACTAGTCCCTGCAACCCACCTCTCTCAACATAAGCTCACACGCTGGCTCACAGAGCGGCTCACTTTCCTTGTATTCACCCTTTCCCTAATAACCAGCGAGACGCACAATGACTGCCTCCATCAACGAGAGTCCCCAGAGTTGCTCCAGGCAGGAGTCTGGCAAAGTCCACTATTTGTTCAAGGCTCAGTTCAAATGCTGTAACAAAGCCTTCACTGACCTTTCCGGGCATGGCTGGGTGCTTCCTTGCCTGTGTTCTCAGAGTGTGACGCCGCTGCCGCTGTGGCTTCATGCAGCAACGTGCAGTGTGTCCCCTACTAGAATAGAATGAGCCTGCTGGAGGGTGGGCACCGCCACTCACCTGCAAGAAGCCACCCTGCTGGGCATCACCCACCACTAGCACCCTGTCCCCAAGGAGCACTTGCCTCCTCTGCACACCTGCATGTGCTGGTCCCCACTGTACACCTCTAGCCACTGGGTACGGATGTCACTACCAAAAGAACAAGCTCTAAAGCGAATGGCTTCTGTGGGTCCCCGGCTCCAGACTCAGTCCTGAGTGATACTCAGTGGCAACGTCTGATTGGCCATACTCCATCACAGGCTGCCTCCCCCTGAACCCGGGGAGACCCGGCACCTGGCCTCTGGCATTCTCACTGGGCCAAGCCCCAGCTCCCACCAGACTCACCCAGAGAGAGTTCTCTAGGACAGGGAAGGGGTTCAAACGCTAGGCAGCCAAAAAGAGACAAATGCTCACAACATAGCCTTCTCCACAGTGGGATGAACTCATTATTGCTGAGCAACCACCTCAGAAGCAATGGGGGTCTCAATGTCCTGTTTTCTCCTGAGGCCAATCTTGCCCAGATCCTTGCTCAAAGTAAATATTCAATAAGGATTTATTAAATGAATGGATGAATAAATTCTTACTCAACAGCAATGTAATCAAGTCTCCAATTTAATAAACAATTAATGTGATGTCTTAACACCTATCAGTTACTACAAAAAATGAATCTTCGGTAAGTAAGTAAGCATCCAACTGCTCTCACCTAAAAAGAGAAATTTAGTGATAGCCAGCGACACACTGTCAAAGCTAACCTTTCAGTGAAGTGCCTCATGCTGTCTCCTTGACAATAAAAAAAAATTTCTAAAAACAGGAAACACAGAACCATCTTTTTTCTAAAGCTTCTTCACACTGATCTATGAAAGGTTTTGCTCTGGCTTATCTTATGGAAATAAGGTTTTTTTTAAACTAATGAACCAAAGTCTGTAGACTAACTCTCCTCCAGCAAACAGTGATTTACAAAACTTTCTGTGAACAGGGAAAAAATATCATTTATTTGTTAAGGTTGAGAGTCTTCCAGGTTTTAAATAAAGTTCATACCACAAAAGAAGAAAATAAAATTGGAAGTGTCTGTTCTTTTCAAAAGCTGTTTAGTTGGGGATGGGAAGAGTGGGGAAGTGTCTAAGCAGGTAGCTCGGCTCCGTTTGGCCCAAAGCAGAAAATGTAATCCAACATCTTCCAAATGTAATGTATACAGCTGCAACATCCCCTCCCTCCCGTGCCCCCAAAAACTCTTATAAGAATATCCCACCTCTGAACTTGCTTTTCTGTATTTGCAGGTTGCCTTAAAAACAGAACCGTAATTTGTCTGTTTCTGCCCGTATTTGTCTCAGGTCCTGCCTCCACTGTGAACTCAGCCGCCCAACCCCCCCCCCCACACACACACACTCACTCCTACAGGGGCTGACTTCCTCACTCAAAGTTGTTCCCCAACCAAGCATGACCCTTGCCCTGCACTCTAGTTGAAGCTCACACTTCAAAATGGTGCCAGAATTTTTGTTTTACTAGAACCTACTAAAAAACCCCACCATGATGCTTTTATAATCTTTCCTTTATTGTTTCCAGCTTAATCTTATTTTGAAATTCCTTTGGAGAACAATACTGGTTTCTGTAACTTTAGGCACATGTTAATACCGCATACTTCTGAGCTACAGTAAAAATGATCGCAGCCTCAGTTCCCCTTGGTTACTGGATCCCAGGTCCCATCAGGGAGAAGACGACACTCAGAGGATGCCTCTCCACCAACAACATAAGGACAAGACACTCTGATAGTGTCTTCACCAGAGGCCGAGCAGTTTGCTCGCACTCCAGATAACAAAAAAAAAAAAAATATACAAGTATTTCCACACAAATATCCATTCAAGAAGGAATTTTCTTAGGTTCAAGTCAAATCATAACTGACACACCGATGCTATGCACATAGGCATTTGAAAAAACACACTCAAGTGTCTGATTAATTAAGAAATTGTTGCCCAAACTCTCCTTCTGGGTTTCTGTCAGCCTCACCTCCACGCAGCCTTTTGTTTGTTCCCCTCTTTAAATAGCCAATCTTTGTAACTTCGCATTACCCCTCCATCTGTAATGCAGGGAGAAAAAAAAAAAAAAACTGAGGGAGAAAAATAGCACTTCTTCAAAATCTGTATTCTCATATCCACAGATTTGCATTTAGAAACCCGGCACTCATCAACCACATCCCCCATTCTCACTGACCTCACTGACTTTACTTTCCATCCGTTCCAACCTAAAAAGTACAGTACATGGCCCACTGCGAACACATCCTTACTCATCGCCCAAACTGCTCCCCAAATCCCAGTTGCCACCTGGAGTCCCTTCCTGACTACTTGTCTTTGTCTTCTAGTTCCGGTTTCCATGTTCTCGACTGACAGCTCTCCAGCTCATTTTTCCTGTCTTTCTTACCTGACTTGACAAGTCTTGTTTCCTTACCCTCTCAGGCTTCACATGTGCAGTGGGCACTCTATTAACATGTGCTTTTTACATATTGCTCTGCTTCTTCCATGGCTTCAGACGTGCACCGTCGTTCTAAAGGGCCCTGGGTATTGCCTAGAGATGTCCTTTTACATTCATAAGTACCTCATATAACCACAGATGTCCAATTAATATTTGTTAGATAAATATTTTAAGGTGGTTATCTCAGACGTCTAATACCTACCTAATGATATAGTCATTCCTGTCATGAAGCAGTTACCATCTACCTCATCAGTAATTCAAAGAGCTAGACGACTTTCTATCCCTTCACCCCCCAGCAATCAAAAACGGTACTCTGCACATAGAAGAGCACTTGGTAGAGTCCGCGGGCTGGCTGATTAGAGGAAACATATAACTACAAACTACAGAGCTGTTATAAGCTGCCTTATAAGCTTCAAATCTGGAGATGGGCAAGACAACTCACAATGACCCAAATTATTTTAGAAACAAGGGAAAGAGTTTCACCACTCCAGCCACAACGCCTGGTACAGTACTAAGTTTCAGACAGAAAGTTAGTTTAGGCTCCTGTTTTTATATTTGCATTTAGAAGGTCGAAAAATGTTTGTGTGCTTAATAAGACCGCTTTTTAGCACTTTGAGGCAAAACAAGCATAGGTAATGACTTGCCAAAGCAAAGAGAACAGCTAGACGCAGACGCATAATCACAGAAACCATTAAATTTTTGCACCTTAATTTTTGGCAGATTTTGTAGTCAAGTGCAACCTGACAAGGGTAATGAATAAATAAACAGCAGTTCTAGACATCTGGTAGTGTGGGAGGAATAGATATTTTGGGCTATCAGATAAATACTCAAATGATAAAACTTACTGCTGATTCCTCCCTTGGCAAGCAACTTTTGTGAATGCGCATGGTGGGCAAATCTACAGGGAAAACCCAAACTGCAACCTGAACACTTCATGGTTCAGGTTACCAAGTGACATGTGGGTCCCAGACATCCTGTTCAATTAGAGGTACAGCACATACCTGCCAAACCATGGGACTGACCCCTCCTCGAAGAAGCGAGCACGCTCCCCATCACAGTGCTGGGGATGCCCTGATAACTTCTGCCTTAGATTCTCCCTTTCTCCACTTCCATGGCTGATAATTGAGCTGTCAATTCTTTCTCAAGAACATGTCAATTTCTTAAAACAAGTTCCAGTTAAATTTTAAGTAGGGAGCCATACCTGCCTCTTAAAGGGACTTTGGCCTACCCCCATGTTTTGTGCATCTCAGCATTTAATTCTCTGAATTTAACGTTATTGTTCTATTTTCATGTAGTTCTAGGTCAGGGTTATCCCAATACTGCCCCAAGGACTGTCTACAAACCCTGTATTAGCTGTCAACTATCTTTGGATCTTTAAAATTCGACTTTTAATCACATGTACACCAAAAAAAAAAAAAAAAGGACTCTGTAAAGAGAAAAAAAATGAACCAGTATCAAGTATAGTTGCAGACTCTAAAATCTTTCTGACCATTTCAACTACCAAAACGCCAGATCTTGTGTGCAAATTAAATCCAAGTGTTAAAGTTTTGTCATAACTTCCTCAGTATTCACAGTTGGCTTCCATCCTAGGAAAGAATTTGAGAATAAGAAAAACAGACTATCTTATAATTAAAGGGAAGTTTCCTTATTGCTTTAGTCTAGACTCCATTTATTATCACAGAAATTAAATGCTGGAAAAGAAGGGTTTGCTTAACGATGTTGCTTAATTACGTGTCTTTAAACGTAAAACCAATATTGCCACCTAGTGGCAATCTAAGACAGCTCCTAAACATGTCTAACGTGCAAGCTGTAAACAGAAAGGACAATAAAAATTAAGTATAAGCAAACTGAAAATAGAAGCATACAATTAAGTGCTAGAAAGGGTAAATACTTGAGTGAAATGGAACTTCTTTCTAAACTTTAAAAGCTGAGAAAAATCTATCAGTGAAAAATGCAATTTCTAATATTGTCCGTGGGCAGCATTACATGAGGTGCCTCGGGGGTTACAAAGGTAAGTACAGAGCAGGTCTTGCCTCCCTTTGGATTCTGAAGGCAGGACAGAGGCCCTGGAGGAGAAAGGGCACTGCAGGGGAGCCCACATGGAACACCAAAGGAGCGTCCATGAAAGTGGCGGCCGTCCATCACGGCGAACCAAGGCTGTCAAAGTAACAATAAACATTGAGCCATAAAAAGGAAGGAAACCCTGTCACATGCTACAACACGGATGAACCTTGACGTTACGCTAAGTAAAATAAGCCAGTTCAAAAAAAAAAGACAAATACTGTATGATGCCACTTACATGGGGTACATAGAGTAGTCAGATTCACAGAGACAAAGTAGAAGGGTGGTTACCAAGGGCTAAGGAAAAGGGAAATGTAGACTTGTTGTGTAATGGGTATGGATCCTGTTTCAGTTGGGAAGACAAAAAGTTCTGGAAATTGGTTACACAATGTGAATGTGCTTTATAGTACTTAAAAAGGGTTGAGGGCAAATTTTACACACTTTTCTTTTTTTTTTTTAAACCACAATTAAGAATAGAAATAACAAGAGCACCAGCAACAGCAAAGTGCTCTGAGTGGGGACGCCTCCTGAAGTACACCGGCAGGAATCCCCACAATACAGCCCAGTGAAAGGGGCATTTCTCAGACCCTGTCTTACAAGTCCAGTCTAGGGAACAAGACAGTACTGATCACTGTTTGGAAGCCTATTCCTTCAGGCTCCCTGACATCAGACAACGCACCTTCTCAGTGTCTCACACACTCCTCCTACGTCACCAGAGGGCTTCTGCTCTGCCCTGTCCCCAAACCCTGGTTTTCCCCAGGATCCTGCTGCTCCCCTGGAAGAAGTACCTTCAAGCTCTCGGCCACTACCTATGTATGTTCCTGATTCCAAAGCCACCACCTTCTGGCCAAACTGTTCTGAGTTTCAAGCAAATATCCAGCCTCCAGCACCTGACACCTCCACCTCAGACTTCATGGATAGAAACCTGAAGTCATCTTGTATCCTGCAAACCTGCGAATCCCATCCTGCACCTCAGATGGTGGCCCCGCCCCACCCCACCTCAGCCCTAGCTGGGCACTGGTCCTGACTTCTCAGCCCTTCACCCCAACTGCCCCGGTACTGGCCTCACACACAACCCCCCACCACCAGCACCCCAGCCAGCTCCACCCCTCGCCCCCCGCCCAGTGCCTCTCACACTGCCTTTGACAAAACACCAGCAGAGCTCTGCACCCCTACTTTGAGCAGCATCACCCTGGACAGCTCCCAACGACCGTGGATTAGGCTCCTTGCCCCAGTCTCCAGTCTGTTCAGCTGCCCTCCTCACAGCCACCGGAGTGAGGGTTTTAAAATACAGAGCTGAGGGCGCCTGGGTGGCTCAGTTGGTTAAGCGACTGCCTTCGGCTCAGGTCATGATCCTGGAGTCTCGGGATCGAGTCCCACATCGGGCTCCCTGCTCAGCAGGGAGTCTGCTTCTCCCTCTGACCCTCTTCCCTCTCGTGCTCTCTCTCATTCTCTCTCTCTCTCAAATAAATAAATAAAATCTTAAAAAAGATAAATAAAAAAATTAAAAAAATAAAATAAAATACAGAGCTGACATGCAGAGGCCCTCATGGCTCTCCTTAGCAGCTGCTTTCAACTGGCAGTACCTGTAGTAACAGTGACTGTGGGTTCCTCCTGGGGCCAGAGATGCTAAATGTCCTGGATCTCCAAGAAGTAGTTCTCAAATGCCCGGAGTGCCTCCCTGAGAGGCCCTGAGAAAGGCCTGGGCCCTTAAGAGGACATACAGCTCCTCCGCGGTCAGGTCCCTACCTAACCTTCTGGGTTGTGGCACACACACTGCCCACCTCCTCCGCAACATGCTCCTGTTTCTCACCTGGCTGCCTTCACCTGGCTGTCTACAGAGAAACCCTCGTTGCTCCCTCCCCCTCTTTAACCTCACTAGTACCTGATTTTTTCTTTATTTTTATTGTACTGTGGTAAGAACACTTAACATGAGTTCTGTCCTCACAACAACTTTCTAGAGTACAACAGAGTACAATGCTGGAGTGCAGATCCCAGAGCTTAGTCATCTTACGTAATTGAAACTTTATGCCTGTTACTAACTCACTTCCCCCTCCCCTGGTCCTCCCTTGGTTACCACCGCCCTGGTCTTTGATTTTATGAATTTGATGGTTTTAGATACCTCAGGTATGTGGAATCATGCAGTACTTGTCTTTCTGCACTTCCGCCTTGCTTTAAAATTGCCCAGGTATGGGCCTGTCTCCTCTCCTGGACTGTGGACTCTTCAAGCACAAGGACTATGCTTTGCTGATGCCTGCATGCCCAGTGCTTTGCTCTGTAAATACTGAATGAATGAATGAACGAATGAGAGGTTCATAGATAAACTCTATTGACTAGGTGAGTCCTTGATGTGTAAACAAAATCCTGACTTTAACAGTGAAATCAATTTGTCTCTTCTTCCTTTTAGTGATTAGAACCACCTTCTTGCTTTCAGTAATTAGAACTCCTTGCGTTTTGGCTGGATCCAAAGGCCACCCAACTAGATATTACCTTTCCCAGCCTAGGTGTGCCCACATGACAATGGGATGTAGGGGGAAATGATGGAAATGACGTATTATCACTTCAAGTTCATATCCTTAAAAGGAAACTGTCCTACATAAACCAGAATGCCAATGTCACGGTAGTTAACCAGTTCCAACCATGCCGATGAGGACAAGACACTTTAGCCCATGGGAAAGTAACAAAACAGAAGGATCCTGGTGCAGAGCTGTCAATCCCTGGCCCACCCACCAACGGACTATTTGTGAGGGGAAGTAAATCTCTACCTTCCTTAAGTCATTGCTATGTTGTCTGTGTTAAAGTAGTCAAGTGAATTTTCCTCTTTTCTTCTTCTTTTCCATATTGTCTCTCAAAGATTCACTTACTCATGAGATCATATCTTCCTAGCACCAACTCATACTCAATTTTTCACTCTACTCTTTTCTCTACATTCTGTTGTTTCACTGGGAGAAGTAAAATAGCTATTCTAGTTAATATGAGAGGGATTCACCACTATCAACTTAAGAATTAACAAAAGAAGTTTTTAAATAGAGAAAATAATTTACTTAAATTTTCATTTTAATTTGTTCAATTTCCTCTGGATTCAATTCAACTGCCATATGTTGAATACCCATTATGTTTAAGGTGCTATGGAGGAAGAAAAAGCAGAACAACCTGGATTAAATGGGGAAGATATATAATCTAAAACACATGACTCTGCCTCAGTAAGATGGAAGGTATTTTGGAGAACAAGGACACATATGGTTACATAAGATACACATGCTCTTAATTCATATGAGTAAGGGATACATAAGTCTGTCCTGGTGTCATCACTGATTATGCAGTTTGGGGTAACTGCCAAGGCCCAATTGAGCTAAATTCCATTAATGCCTGTCTGGACCCAACTGAGGGATTATTCAGGCTACCAATTCCCCATCCTCCCCACCTCGGCCTCCATTTGGCTGCTCCACTGGTGCCCTTACCAGAGCAAATGGAAGAAGGCCATCCAGTCAAGGTTGCTGCATGTCTGCCTCTCTGATGAAATCAGACAAGGTTTAGTAGAAGGATATCCCCAAAGTTGGGTTTCCAAATGAAGTATTTTAAACTCATCACCTGCACCTATCTCCAATTACCAAAAAACAATCTGTCTTCTACCATGCCAGTCTTTCCTTTCCCTTGAGAAAGTCTGATCCTCCAAGGAGGGGAGGCAAGGACCTGTCCTTGTGAGGATGCTGGGAGGTTGGATGAATTTTACAGGTAAAACATTTAAAGGTTAAGCACAACTAAACCTTATGCTCAACAGCATCTCAGCCTTGAATACCATTAAGGCTTATTTGTCCATTGATATTTCCAATCCTTTATTTCCCAGCACCCACCAACAGAAAGAAAGCAATGCATTAGAGATACACATCTCCTGTCAAAGAGTTCTTGCCGACAGAGCTGAGGAATGGCCTTCATCTACAGACAAGCACGTCTGTCTTGAAGGCCATAGCAATGCAGTGTAGCAAGCAGGCTTGGGGGACTTTTTTTTGCTCGGCTAAAGAAAGCACCTCTATGGCAAGACAAGGTAGATCTTCCTTTACTCAAACCTCCAGCATTATTCATAGCAGCTTTAGATTCAGTTCATGCCTATTTTAAACTTTATTAAAATATGTACCTGTATGTGTC
Source organism: Callorhinus ursinus (assembly GCF_003265705.2). Lineage (NCBI taxonomy): Eukaryota > Metazoa > Chordata > Mammalia > Carnivora > Otariidae > Callorhinus > Callorhinus ursinus. Next base: position 65,921,149 of record NW_027397069.1, read on the forward strand.
GATCTTTCTCTCCATAATCCTTCTTGGATATTACATTACAAATCAACCCAAAAGTCCAATTAATGATATCCAATTAAAAAACAGATTAAGAGACTCAAGCAGGAAACACTAAGGTTAATGAAAATGTTACTTCAACATGAAAATTGCCTTAGAACCTGGTATTAAAATTTTGAATATTAATTATCCTTGCTATTTTAAGCCCTGCTTTTAAAATATTATTCCTTTCACTTCTTCTTATCATACTTTATGACAAAACCACAACAGTCCTACACAATTATGCAAGTCTCTTAATTTAAAAAAAATAAGAATTTAGAAGATGATGCATTGAGCATCAGGAATTAACAACAGCATTTTAAACAAGTCAATATTAAATAAGCAAAACAAGTCAGAAGAATTACTCTTATCTAAATAAAACGGATTCTCTATGGACGGAGTACTTTGGAAAACATGAAAGTAACGACAAATAAGTAACTAGCAGACCTCCCAGCCATCATTACATACCTGTGTAAGATTTGCTGCTTGCTTTAAGATGCTTTTTTTTAACTGTTCTGCTCTCTTTGCATGAAAAGAATTACTTTGACTCTGGATGACAAATACAATTCCTTTTAAATCTAGAACCAAAGGAAAAAAAGTATTTTCAGGTATTTATTTTTCAACAACTGAAATACACTTAAAAACAAGTTTAAAAAAAAAAAAAAGCTACAAGGCAAGCTTTCAGGCCATAAACTCTTAGGGAAAAAAAATCAATTTAAATGTAATCATAGCAACAAAAATCTCTTTTTAAACTGATCTCTGAAACATCCTTCCTAGAAGTTAGCAAGTAAATAAGCTCATTGTACTAGATCAAATCTGTGGCAACAAACTGTGAATCCACTCCTGCATCTGTCGAAACAATGACAGTAAATGTGAGAAAGTATGAAAATGTCTACAACACTAACCTCCCCAGTAGGTGAAAATCTTGTTTGCCGCTAGCCTTCTAACAAGCCACACATAATCCTACATTGCACCATTACCTGTTATGGGTTGAAGGGTGTCCCCCAGATGTCATCAGTTCAAGTCCTAACCCCCAGGACCACGGAATGTGACCTTACTTGGACTGGATCTCTACAAAGAGGCACTCAAGTTAAAGTGAGGTTGTTGGTGGGGGTCCTAATCCAGTATATTTGGTGTCCTTACACAAAGAGGAAATCTGGACACAGACACACAGAGGGAAGATGATGTGAAACCACTGGATCTACAAGTCACGGAGAAAGGCCTCCAAAGAAACCAACCCTGCTCACACCTTGAGCTCAGACTTCTACCCTTCAGAACTATGAGCCACATTTCCGTTGTTTAAGCCACACAATCTGTGGTACTTCATTTCAGCAGCCCTAGCAAACTAATAACACTACCTCAAGAATGTTCTGGATGGCTCTTTAAGGTGACGCTCAACAGTGACTGCTTCTGTCCCATCAGTTCATGAGCGCTTGCAAATAAATAACTCTATAATCTCTACTCTATCTCACAGGGCACCTAGCCAGAATTAAGTGTGAACTCCAGGAAAACAGCCACAATTCCACAGGAGCGGGGCTTCAGCAAGAAGTGTGGCATAAAAGCCCATCTACAACAACACTGGAAGCATTTGCCAGCCCCCTAGAGACTCACCTCAGGGTGGCCAGCTTGCTTGCAATGACGAGCACAGAGTAAACCCTCGAATGTTAGGCCCACTGACCAGGGAAGACTATCGGAGGTCTTGCCAGCCAAGATGGTTGCTCAGTCCCCATAATGGAGAAGCACGTTAGGTTCTGAGTTTGCAATAAAGCAACAGACAGAAACAGCTATTGGGTCAGCACCCTGCCTCTACACAGGGGCATTGGCAAAAGGCAGATTTCACATAAACTGTAGCCTCCAGCCCGGCTTACAGCAACGAACGTGGGGACCCACCCCCCACCCTGTGCCTTTCAACACCTTGACTTAGAGACATAATCTGGTTTTAATTTTATCCCATGTATTTTATTGTTATGTTCAGTTCTACAGTTCCATTCATTTATTCAATCATTCAAATATTCATACAATAAATAGCTCCACAGTGAGCCATCTAGATCCTAAAAATAATCCAAAATGCTCTTTGGTTAAAACTCAATAAAAAATTTAAAAGGAAATGCTCAACAACCTACTGAATATGACCTAATTCTTTTCTTACAGGAGTTTATATAAGTATGAACATTCCACATACCTACCTCTATTTCAAATCAGCTTCTTGGCTCTATAAATAGGACACACAGATAAGACTTAAACGAGTATCTTATGTTTCTACTGAAATGTAAGATCTGATCTACTATATCTAAAACATTAATGTAAGTGACATAGCAAAAGAGGAGTTATAAAGACTTACTTTTGTTAAAAATGAAATAAACTTCAGAGAATAATTTTTACAAAATTTAATAAAGCTGAAGATGCACATTCCCAATGACCCAGAAACTCCACTCCTACTAATCAGCCTTGAGAAACTTGCATATGTATAAACAAGGATATATAACAAGAGTGCTCACAGCAGGATTGTGTAAAAGGAAGAAATTTGAAGCAACTCAAATACCCACTAATAAGACATACAAATTGGAATACTATGCAGCAACAAAAATTAACTAGCACTCGATGCATCAATCCAGATGGATATTATAGATGAATCCTAGAGACTGAAAAACAAAAGCAAGCTACAAAGGAATAACCATATAAATCAATGGTTTGGGGGCGCCTGGGTGGCTCAGTTGTTCAGCGTCTGCCTTCGGCTCAGGTCATGATCCCAGGGTCCTGGGATCGAGCCCTGCATTGGGCTCCCTGCTCTGTGGGAAGCCTGCTTCTCCCTCTCCCACTCCCCCTGCTTGTGTTCCCTCTCTTGCAGTCTCTCTCTCTGTCAAATAAATAAATATAAAAAAATAAAAATAAAAATCAATCGTTTGTGAAAAGATAAGCACAAATATATATAAGATGGATATATGTCATACATATGCATATATATACATATCATATATGATCAGAAAATATAAAAGATAACATGCGAATGATAAACACCAAATCAAGATCATGGTTAAAAGGCTCCTGCCATATTAGGAAGGTTTTATTTCTTAAACTAAGTGGTAGATACATGGATGTTCATTGTATCACTCTTTGTGGCTTCCTATATGTTCAAAATAATTCATAATAGAGTTTTTAAAAGAGCAAATCCATCTGTCAAAAGGCTAATCCTGCAGTAATCAACTCCTGCCTTTTCTTCTACCAGATCAGCAAAATTCCTACTGTCCCACAAAGACAACAGTTCTTCCACATGGGGAAGAGACTTTGCAAGAAGAAAAAAAGGGAATTCTTCTCCTTTGCTTGTACCTGAGTCACATGCTATGGGTTGTATTTGTTTTTCCTGCTACTAAGAAATCATCACCTTCCTTCTTCTCATGCCTTGATTACACGCGCTATGTGCATTCGTCCAGCAAACACGTCTAAGTCTGTACTGAGTGCAAGGTTCTGTCCTGAGAGAAGCAAGCACAGCCCCAGCAAGAGCAAGCCTGAGCCGAGGTCAGAAGGCAGCCATTATAATACAGAGCCAAGAGGGGAACTATGGGAGGAAGGGGGGAGGGTGGTGGCAAGTGCAAGAGAGCTTCTGGAAAGGGGCATTTCCTGTGTTTCCTTTAAAATGCAGCAATTTTCTGCAGACTCAGGCACAGAGGGCAGCAGATCAGGGCAGAGAAGGAAGTGGGGTTGTCACAGAGCCCACAGCCTGCCTTCTCTCTGCAGCATCAGGAGTCGATGACTGGGGAGTCTGTCAGGCATTTCTGAGAAAAAGGTGAAGGGAATGGTCAGTTGTAAAGTTAGAGGGGGAGGCTGGCTCAGCCAGATCAGATCATGAAGGATTTAAATGCACACTAAGAGGGTGGATCTTTAGATTAATAGCTTTCAAACCAGGGAAGGGCCACAGAGCCATCCGGGACCCCAGAGAGTGGGGCCTTCCCAGAAGAAGTGACGAGGACCCTGTGTCCTGGGGATGCCCACAGAAGAGGTGGGAAGAGCTTCGCAACAGAGGGACAATGAAGGTGTGGGAGAGCAAGTGGAATTAGGGCTCTGAAAACAGTAACAGTTAGGCATGGCTGAGAAACAGGATGCATATGGGGCAGTTACTGGTGATGAGGCAAAAGAGTAAGGGTGCACCTAACCCAGTTCCTAAAACCCTGTTAATAATGAATGACAGCCATTTACAAGCCATTCAGCCCCACCTCCATTCCAGAAAAAAATAATAATAAATAAACCAGGTTAGCACAGTTAGGTGCTCAAAGCTGCTTATATACTTAAATTACTGATGTTCTTTATATCAGCTCCAAGAAATAATTTTCTGACAGACATCCTAAGCCCTCCCTAACTGGATGACATTCTGGCTGACTCTAGACCCCAGGGCTCACCTGGGTGGTGGTCTTCTCTGCCTCCGCTGTCCCATCATCTGACTCTTCAGCTCCTGCTGCCCAGTCAACGGAGCTAAATAAGACGATCCCCCTATCTCCTTATCATTTCGGTCACACTCCCCTGAACGCACTGCAATTTGTCAACGGCAAACACTATCACAACTCAAGACAGATGGTCGTTGTTTCTCCCCCAGGAATGTACAATAAATGGGTCGTACAATGAGTGCCTGACAACAGTGAGCGGCGTGATGGGCCAGAAGAGGAAGATAAAGAAATCTATCAAGACTAGGAAAGAACCCGTGTGGGTCTGAGGCCAATGGTAAGTTGCAGAGCATTAAGAAAAGGTGATGGAAGCAAGGAGGCCATTAGAAAAGATCCTTGAAGGAGAAATAATAATTCCTTGAAGGAAAAAGAAATCAAAGGTTTTCCTTTTCTCAGTTGCTGAGCACCTATCATGTGCCAAATGCTCTACTAAGCGCTAATCCTTCCGGGTCCAAGGTAATCTAGAAACATGGATTCCATCCTGCTGCTGTCTCTCCGAGGAGGAATCATGTGGGGTTTTTCTGATAAAAGCCAAATAGCAAGCAGCCTTAGGACTTAAGGCTGTGAAATAAATATGCACACACACAATACATGAAGAGCCACTCCAATTGTGCTCTACTTGGTGAGAATAATTGTCACCCATGAATCTACTGATGAGGCAGTGAGCCAAAACAGAAAAAATGCTACCCCACCCTGAGTGTGGTGAGACTCTGATTCTTCTGGGAGGCTGCTTTTGTAACACACCACCCCCCCAAACCCCCTGGGCCTGCAGACCCAGGTTAACACTGTGGCAAATAAGGCCCCTGGGTCTCTTTTGGATATGCTGATACCAAATCACATATCATTAGATTTGCCATTTGGAATTTCAAGAATGTCAATTTACTTATCCAGGTAACTTCCCCTTGGTACTTTCAAGCCCATGTCCCAGACTAGTGACATTAATTCATTTAATAACCATTTTCAAACTTTCAGGGCGCCTGGGTGACTCAGTCGGTTAAACACCCAACTCTTGATTTAGGCTCAGGTCACGATCTCTGGGTCGTGAGATGGAGCCCCATGTCAGGCTCCATGCTGGACATGGAGCCTGCTTAAGATTCTCTCTCCCTTCCCCTCTGCCCCCCAACTCTAAAAATAAAAATAAAAAATAATCATTTTCTACAAGGAGTCCCAGGAGCCCCATCAAATCTCATAAAATAAACACACAAACAAATGCCCAAACCCACAAGTGTTGGCAGCAGAGAGAACATCTCCACATGGGGAGGAGTGGCTGAGCCATCCAGGGTACCATAACATAAAGAAGAAAAAGCAATGAACCAACGCGGCTCCTTCAGAGCCAAAGGCATGCATGCCCAGGGCCCAGCACAGGCCATCCTCCCCGTACCACCCAGGGGCCCTCTCCTGCCTTCTAGACTCCACAGAACCCAGGCCTGCGAAAGGAAGCCTAGAAACAAAAATGTGCCCTTTCTCTCCTGTCCAGGACCCACCTTGCAGGTCCCCAGGGCCTACCCTGGGACCACCAACATCGACAAAGTTCACACCGTTTGGGAAAAGACCCAACACACAGACGTCAGCCTTATCATCTCGTCAAAACACTGGGGCATATTTCTCGCAATACCAGAAAACAACAACAACTGTGACTTCATGGTCACATTTTTGAAGATGTTTACAATATACTGAAAGGGAGGACAAATAAGGGTGCACGGGGGCCATGATGGAGGTACAGGGTGTCTACAATGACACAAGTAGCTGCTTCTGTACCAGGGTTCTCGGGATAGTTTGACAGATGTGGTTAGAAAGCTAACCCGTGGGAAAAGTGGTGTCTGCAAGTCCACAAGTGGGGAATCTGGCCCCAGGCAGAGGTTAGTCCTTTTCTCCCACTAAGTGTGGGCCTAGAATGACAGACTGTGTCTTACTCATCCTCATCACCCCCGCAGTGGCCACCTGGCCCAGTCCTCCACCCTTACTGGAAACTCAATAAATGAGGGTCAAGGGAATTCAATCTAACATACTGGCTGTTGTTTCCAGTACAAATCACATGCCACTATGTCGATCTGAAGTGTTCTCCCCGGGTCTTCATGAGGGTAGAGGTGGGGCCAGGCCCAAGAAAGAACATTTGCACAGCAATACTGACCTTCTAAATAAAATCAGAAAGAGAATTCATTTCACTGAAATATAATTTACAAGAAATAGACCTGGGTACATACTCATAAGTTTAAAAAAAAAAAAATCATTACTTACCTATGTCATTTTTCCTTGAGACACCACTTTTCTCCAAATTCTGTATTTTGGACAAAAGAGAAAAAGATAAATCTCCTCACATAACAAAGCTAGCAAAACACCAAATAAATATGCATGGTACACAGTAACATTTGGGGGAAGACAGAGAAGAGGAGAGCTTGGCAATGCTTCCCTAAAACTGGGGCGGGGGGGGGGGCAGCGAGAGGGGAGGGAGAGAGCAAAGACGTGCTTCTGCGTCATGACAGGAGCCTCCCACGAGGCCCTTTCTCACTTCTTACGTGCTCTTGGGCAGGTCACGTAATTGAACTGAGCCTCTTTCCTCCGGTGTAAAATGGAGCTAAAGCTAAGGCTTAACTGGTTCACAATGTTCTTGGGAGAGTTCATTTAAAAACCCTGTGAACTCAAAAGCATGGCAAACAAAACAGAGACAGTATCAATGCTGGCAGTGTGTGGCTCATGAAGATGAGCCACACTAATTACGGTATTCATCATCTTGTGGGCTCCGACGTAATGGCATCCGGAACATCACCACGATGTTCTCTTTCACCTGAGGAGCAGCACCGGGGGCCTCAATAGGGCCCAAGGAGCAGACAGCCTGCGGTTTGTGAGCTACAGAGCTCTGGACACAGGAAATCCGGACATGAGCACAGAAACACCCGATCCTGATCCTGGGTAGATCAGGGGAGGGGCTCGTAAAAGATTTCTCTGACAAAGTGCAAAGTGTCAGCAGCTAAATCTGCCGTTTTCGAGGTCTTCTCCAGCAGACAAGGACGGAATTTTCTCTCTAATTGCCCTTTTCTGCTTCCAACTGCCATTCACTATAATTATAACAATTGGACAGTGGCAAGTATCCTTCAATTTTCTTCACAGACTGCAATAAGAAATGCACTTGTGAGCGTTTACCATCAAAACTGGGAACAGCTCAAAAGCCAAGATACAGACACACAGTGATGTATCCTCTCAGAATGCCAAAGGGACCATGACAATAGACAGGGAGGGGAGAGAGGGAAACAGGAAACAGGACAGTGTCTACCTTTGGCAGCATTTCCTACAATTATCTTTGTCTCAAGAACAGAAATACCACTGAGTGGAAGAGAACCCCATAGTTGGGTACTGCTTTGTTATGCCTTGGGATCAAGTGACACTTAATTCTGATAAAACACGGACTTTTTGGAAAAGCCCACTAAAAAATACTGGAACCAGAAATGCCGCTCAGCGTTCACCCCTAACCTGCTGCCCATCCCTTGGCCAAGATGCCCACTCCCAAGCCGGCCGGTAGATGAGGATCGTGGAAAATTTGCAAGTTTAGACTTAAAAATAGCATTGGAGTGGGTAAAGAAAATATACTGTATACACACAGTGGAATATTATTCAGCTTTAAAAAGGACGGACATTCTGGCACATGCTACACCAAGGTACCTTGAGGACATGATGCTAAGTGAAATAAGCCAGACACAAAAAGACAAACACTGTACAATTCCACTTACAGCATCATCTGATTCATAGAAACATAAAGTAGAGGGATGGTTGCCAGGGGCCAGGGAAGGAGAACAGAGAGCTATTTAATGTGGACATTTTGTTTTGTGAGATGGAAAGAGTCCTGGATATTGTCTGCCTGATAGTATAAATATCCTTAATACAGCTGATCTGTACACTTAGAAATGGTTAAGATGGCAAATTTTATGTGTGTTTTATAATTTTTAAAAAAAAGAGAGATGATCCAATCCAACACCCCCCTTTACAAATGAGAAAATGGAGGCTCAGAACAGGTAAAGGAATTGCCCAAAGTCCAACAGTCATTCTAGCCACAGAACCAGGATGAAAATCCAGGTCTTCTGAGTTCTTCCCAACGTTCCTTTTTTCCAGCCACGGGATAATGCATGCTCTGTCTTCCTCCAGAGATATTCTTCAGAAAACGTGCACCAGAAGAAAGCACACTTGAGAGTGAGCTCCAAGTGATACCCACAATAAAAGTCACCTTTAGCAATAAGCTGAAAGATTAAAAAAAAAAAAAAAATACCCTGAACTCAGTGTTTCCTGACTAACTTAATCTGGAAACCAACTGGACTGTCTACCACATCTCTTTGTGAAACCAAAGAAAATCAACCAAAATTACACCTTTCCATTTGTTATTAAGCCCTGAGGCTCCAAATGGCTGAAAACAATAGCTCGGAAATGATTAACTATTTCGAATAGCTCGATTTGTAAACTGTAAAAATAAAACATCCAAGAACGGTTGCATTAAGTGAACTGAATGGAACCAAAATGGTCTTGGGTAATTTTGAGGAAGAAAATTAGACTAAATGAACGAATTGACAGGACATTTAAAATTCTGTCTCCAGCTTTCCTCACGAAAAGGCTTAGCTCTTCCTAAGAAGAAACACGTAGTTTGTTTCATTATCTCTGCTGCCATGTTTCTTACACTATCAATATCAGTCAAAATGTGCTGTCAGTTTTGTAAGTCAACAAAATTGCTATTCAGATAGGAAAGAGATTTCTTACTAATGTATCTACCCCACAGGCAGCTCCTACCCTAGCTGGGAAAAGACAAATCCAAGTCACCCTCTGGTACAGGTTTTATTTGTGAAGGCACGATAGATTTGAACACCTGTAATCCACATATGTACGGCCTTGTTTACAAAGCCTTCACGAAAAGAAGATAAAACATCCTCCCAAGAATTTGATAGGAAATCTTTTAAGAAGAGAAGTAAAATGGCATCTCGTACCCAGTCACAAACCACCACCACCCCCCTAGACATTGAATAAAATGAATTGGTCAAGATGTGTTCATCAGTGGACTCACTAAAAGCTGGTCCTGGTTTTTAACTCTGCCCCCACCATTTACTAGCTCAGGCCTCAGTTTCTCATCTGTAAACAGGAAGAATAATTACATCACAGGGTCGCTGTGGGAATTTCATTAGGTAATATAATGCTGAGCGGAGCATCTGCCCAAAGAAAATGCTCAACAGTTAACTACTAGTCTTTTTTAATCATGAACATCATCTACTTCATATGAAGTCAACTAACACCATAAAAGAAATTTAACTGATAAAAGCAGTAAGGTCTATGGTTCCTCTTTTTTACGTGGATTTGCTTAAGATTCCTCTCGCAAGGCTGTGTAGGTATTTCTTGCTGTCCTATCAGGTACACATTTAAATAGGGTCTGGCACTGTTTCAAGTGGTGGACACACACACACAATCTTTAAGACAGCTTTTTGATATAGGTCCTATTACCCCATCTCCTAGATGAGGAAACTGAGGCCAAGTGGGTAAGTCCCACAGCATATCAGTGTTGGAGGAGGAACGTGAACCACAGTGTCCAACTCTACCCCTACATGACACAAGATACAGTATCATAAGCCACCACAGGGTGTAAGTCTGGGCAAGAAAGACTACAGATTGAAGCAGTGGGCGCCGTAGCTGAGGGGGTGGAGTTCGAGCCTGGCTGGGCAGCCTCCCCTGAAAGCTGAGCTAGGTCAGAATCCGGGTCAGTGCCAGAGACCAGGAACCCAGGAGAGGAGCCTAGGCCCAGAGGTCAGGCCCCAGGAGGTATGACAGGGGCAGCACCCAGAATTTGGATGTGAAGCCACCAGATGCCCTGATGTGTGGGGCGGGCCCCCAAACCTGAGCAGGGATGCTGCATTTGGAGAGAGCGCTGCCTGGGGCCCCACTCTAAAGCAAGCAATGAAGTGAGGGGCAGGGAAGGTGGCTGCTTCTGAACAGCATGGCCCGGCAGGTCCTGATCAGTTCTGCCGAGGGTGATCAACTAATGATAATCCCAAATTAACGTGGTTGTTGGTAAGAGCCTTAACTCCTAGCTCCAGGTTCATCTACAGACTTTGGGCAAGCCTGGACAAATGAATTCTTCCCCAGCTCCCAGTCTCGGGTATGGTCTAGACATTTTATCACTGCCCCTCCTCAGGGGATTAATGGTTTTTTTGGCTCCGTGGCCTAAGCACAGATGGGGTTAATGACATTTTTCAAGGACTTTAATACCTTTGCATGCAAAGTGACACGAAGATATAAGACTCACCTTATTTCTATCTATATATATATATTTAAGAAGACAGATACATACATATTTCCCCATTTGAAAAGGTGGGTTAGAATCTATGCTTGAAAGTATAGGTTATAATTCTCAAATCATTACACAAAATTTTAATTCATTATTAATACCCTTAGGTAGCACTTTAAATTCATTACAAATGAGTTTTATTATTGCCAAACACACATACACATTACAATGCACACAGCTACATAAAATTACAGTATGAAAAATTCAAGGATTCAAGAAATTGAGATTCTGACTTCACCTTTTTTTTTTTTTTAAAGATTTGAGAGAGAGCAGAATGGGAGAGAGCACAGGAGCAGGGGGGAGGGGCAGAGGGAGGGGGAGGGGCAGAGGGAGAGGGAGAAGCAGATTCCCGTCTAGCAGGGAGCTTCAGATGCTGGGCTCCATCCCAGGACCCTGGGATCATGACCTGAGCCCAAGGCAGATGCTTAACCAACTGAGCCACCCAGACGCCTTTTAATTGCCATGTGACCTCAGTCAAATCACATAACTTCTTTGAGGCTAAGTTTTCTCTGCTATGCAAGCATGCCTTCTTTTACTGTGCTTCGCTTTATCACGTTTTGCAGATACCATGTTTTTTACAAACTGAAGGTCTGTGACAACCCTGCATCCAGCAAGTCTATCGGTGCCTTTTTTTCCAACAGCATTTGCTTTGTGTCTCTGTGTCCCACTTGGGTGATCCTCACAATATTTCAAATTTTTTCATTATGATTACATTTGTTATGCTGATATCTTTGATATCACTATTGTAATTGTTCTGGGGTGCCCCGAGCTGCACCCATAAAAGAGGATAAACTTCATTGACGAATGGTGTGTGTGTTCTGACTGTTCCACTAACTGGCTGTTCTCCCTTCTCTCTCCCTCTTCTCTGGGCTCCCTATTCCGAGACACAACAATACTGAAATTAGGCCAGTTAGTAACCCTACAGTGGCCTCTAAGTGCTCAAATGAAAGGTCACGTGTCTCTCACTTTAAATCAAAAACTAAAAATGGTTAAGCTTAGCGTGGAAGGCATGTTGAAAGCCGAGATAGGCCCAAAGCTAGGCCTGTTGCACCAAACATCAGCCAAGCTGGGAATGTGAAGGAAAGGTTCTTGAGGGCCATTAAAAGTGCTACTCCGGTGAACATATGAATGATAACAAAGAGAAACAGCCTTATTGCTGAGGTGGAAAAAGTTCGAGCGGTCTGGAGAGGAGAGCAAACCAGCCCCAGCAATCCCTTAAGCCGAAGCCTAATCCAGAGCAAGGCTCTAGCTAGCTCTCTGTAATTCTGTGAGAGCTGAGCGAGGTGAGGAGGCTGCAGAAGGAAAGTCTGAAGCCGGCAGAGGTTGGTTCACGAGGTTGAAGGAAAGAAGCCAGCTCCACAACAGAAAGCACAAGGTGAAGCAGCGAGGGCTGGTAGGAGAAGCTGCAGCAAGTTCTCCAGAAGGTCCATCTACAATAGCAATGCAGGTGGCTACACTCCACGACAGGCTTTCGGTGTAGATGGGACAGCCTTCTACTGGAAGAAGATGCCATAGAGGACTTTCACAGCTCCAGAGGAGAAGTCAGTACCCGGCTTCAAAGCTTCAAAGGACAAGCTGACTCTCTTGTTAGAGGCTAATGCACCTGGTGACTTGAAGCTGATAACAATGCTCACTGACCATTCCAAAAATCCTAGGACTCTTAAGAATTAAGCTAAACTGAGTGCCTGGGTGATCAGTCAGTTAAGTGTCTGCCTTCAGCTCAGGTCATGATCCCAGGGTCCTGGGATCAAGTCCTGCATGGCGCTCCCTGCTCAGCGGGGAGCCTGCTTCTCCCTCTGCCCCTCCCCCTTCACTCATGCTCTCTCTCTCTCAAATAAAATCTTTAAAAAAAAAAAGTACACTGAGCACTGAGTAATATATGGAATTGTTGAATTGCTACATTGTACACCTGAAACAATATAACACTCTATATTAAATATACTGGAATTAAAATTCTTTAAAATAAAAGATAAATAAATAAAAAGAAACACATTTCATGAGGCTAATGATCTCATGGTGATTCTCTGATGGATCCGGGCAAAGAAAATTGAAAACCTTCTGGAAAGGATTCACCATTCTACACGCCATTAAGAACATTCATGATTCATGGGAAGAGGTCAAAATACGAACGTTAACAGGAGTTTGAAGGAAGTTGATTCCAACCCTCGTGGATGACCGAGGGATTCAAGACTTCAGTAAAGGCAGTGACTAACTGCATTTGTGGTGGACATAGCAAGAGGACTAGAATTAGAAATGGAATTGGGGCTGGGGGGTGGGGGTATGGGCAAAACAGATGAAGGGGAGAGAGAGGGACAGGCTTCCAGCTGTGGAATGAGTAAGTCACGGGATGAAAGGCACAGCACAAGGAGTAGAGTCAATGGTGTTGGAACAGTGTTGTGTGGTGGCAGATGGGAGCTCCATTTGTGGGGAGCCCAGCAGAATGTACAGACTTGTCTACTTACAAAGTTGTACACTTGAAACTAATGTAACATTGTGTGTCAACTCTACTTGAATTGAAAAATAAATAAATAAATGGAGCCTGAAGATGGATTCGTCTCATGATCAAACGTGAACGGATAAGGAGTTGCTTCTCACGGACGAGCCAAGGAAGTGGTTTCGCGAGATGGAATCGGCTGGTGAAGACACCGTGAAGACTGTTGAAATGACCACAAAGGATTTGGAATATGACATCAACTTAGCTGACAAAGCAGCAGCAGGGTTTGAGAGGACTGACTCCGTTTTGGAAGAAGTTCTACTGTGGATGAAATGCTATCAAACAGCATCACACGCTACAGAAGAATCATTTGTGAAAGGAAGAGTCAATCTATGGGGCAAAGTTTATTGTTGTCTTATTTTAAGAAATTGCCACAGCCACCCCAGCCTTCAGCAACCACCACCCTGATCAGTCAGCAGCCATCGAAAGCGAGGCAAGATCCTCCACCAGCAAAAAGATCAGGACTCGCTAAAAGCACAGGTGATGGTTAGCATAATTTTTTTTAGCAATAAAGTACTTTTTAATTCAGGTATATGTTTTAAACATAATGCTATTATACACTTAACAGACTACAGTACAGTGTAAACACAACTTTCATTATGCACTAAAAACCAAAAAAAAAAAAAAAAATTCATTTGACTCGCTTTATTGCAGTATTCGCTTTCTTGTGGTATTCGCTTTATTGCAGTGGTCTGGAACCAAACCCACACTATCCCCAGTGATCCCCAGGATCATTGAGAAGATCAAGTTAATGAAATGTCTGAAAATGTTTTATTAACCATAAAGGATCTTAAAACCAAAGGAAATCATTATTATTGTTCCTGCATAGGAAACCCACAGTACAGTTAGAACAAATAATACTCTGGTAACCAAAGAAACATCCTTTTAAAAAATGCTTTTACGCTAATTGTGGGATAAAAAATAAAGTCAACTGAGCCTTAACTAATATGATAAAGACAATTCACAGTCTTAAAATATTGTTTCTCTTTAAAAAAAAAAATACTGTTTCTCTTTCTCATCTCCTAAATTCATCTAGTGCAAAGCCTAAATGGTAAACATGAGGCAAAGTTCTTGAATGAAATCGATAATGAAAAAAGCAGCAGCTCTGAGATTTGGGTAAGTGTTGTCCTGTCTTCATCAGTCCCCCAGGTCTCAGTTCCTGGGTCTGACTGTGCAAGAAGCCTGGCAGTCACCTTTGGGGACTCTCACATAGTGCCACCTTCAGGGAGAGGGATACTCAGGCTCTTGTGACCCCAGGGACATAGCATAAGACTCCTTTCTCAGATGAAGCCCAAGTTTAGATGTGGTCAGACTAGAGAAAACTACGGTATCCAAGCAAGACTTCTAAAATGTCTAACTCCGTTTCAAAACACTTTTTCTTAAAATAAAATTTGAAACCTATTTGGTCTGTTTTAACTATTAAAGGACTTTTTTTTAAAGCAGACTTATCTGTAGGGATTAAAAATCTATGGCTGACCAACATTTCATTAATTGATAATAAAAAATGGTAACTGTTGAAAGATGAAATCATTACAGCTCCCATTAAAGAAAATACAAATGAATCTCAGACAGGAAGAATAGATTTGATCATGAGAAGAGTACCTTGGATTGCTTGACCTCTTTCTTTGTATCTTCAGAAACCAAAGCAAAAGCTGGAAAAAAGAAAACATTTTTCCATTAAAATTATCAATTAAGATTTATTCTCACATTCAACAGTTGTGCTTAAAATGAGAAAAAAAAGGGGGTACTTTAATAACACATACTTTGCTCATTTTTAAAAGCAGCTGCATTGCTACAAACCAGCACTGCAGGCCACCTTCATCTCCGGACCTGAAATTATTCACCGCTGGGAAGCCAACGTGCTTAGGCTACCAAGCGAAAGAAATACTACACCAAAGAAATTAGAATCTGTATACCATTTGTGTCAATGGCTAGAAACTACAAAATAGATGCGTGCAAAATACACCCTCTTAGCAACCTCGATTCTGGTGCCTTCTAAAGAGAAGGGGAATTCCTGAGAATCTAGAGGGAAGCGGTACAAATTCCTACTCACACAATCGCTTCCAGAACCTGGCAGGCAACAGAGCTAAATCTGGGGCAAGCTTTCAGTCTCAGGGGCTGCCAGGTTAGAAGCGTGGTGCAGATAATGCTGCCGCACGCAGGGGAGACTTAACAGAGCCCACTAACACAGCAGGGCCAGGAGAGTGAGGGGAATTAAAATCACTCCCTATTTAGAAGGACTGCATGTTTTGAGTTGGAGCCCATAAACAGATGATATCCCTACAGACACACCTAGGCTCCACATTCAAAATCATCAGCATCATCATAACAACATGCCAGTAACACTTTGAAAATACAAAGCAAAATAATAAACCCAACAGTCGGGAAGGTTAACCAGACAAAAAAATAATATACTTTATTTTGATAGTGCATTTCTCCTGAGGAGCTAAGAGGAAAGCACCTCATAGAGTTTGCTTTCTCCAGTGAGCGTCCCCAGGAGAAATGGGCAATGGCATAGAGCAGTAACGTACGAAAAGTGTTGGACAACCACTTCCACGGAGCAGTAATGTAGCACGAAGGGTTTCAGCGGTAGGTCTCCCGGGCTAACGGAGGAGACCCTCCTGAAAAGCAGCAGACAACTTCCTCCATTCCGACCCCTCCAACCCCACCCCCACTCCCAGACATCGCTGCCTCAAATTCTCTCTCCATTAACATGTGCTCAAAGGAAATAATCAAAAGCATTCACATGAAGATGCAAATGACTGACATCGTTTAATCATTTTCCATTTACAGGATGACATTTCAAAAGGCAGGGGGAAATTGAAACGTAAGCCAAATGAAAATCTATGTGTGGAATTTGTATAACAGCAGATGTTAAGAGAGGCCTCCCTGAGACCACCTTCTATAAATAATAATCCCCAACTCCACCCCTCCTTACCTTCCTCACTCTTTCTTTTTCTCCAGAGCACTTACTACCATAATACATACTTATATTTATTTGTTTATTGCTTGTCTTACATATTAGTTTATTGTAAGCTCCATGAAGGCAGGAATGTGGTTTTATTAACTGCCTGCCCCATACCTAGAACACAGCCAGCACACAGAGGAAGGTCAATAAATACTTATCAAATCAATCAGCCAATCAATACAAGTCTTTACAACGGCGCTAGGATCCCATCACTTACGAACTGTCTACTCCTTACACTAGGTAGCATCCACCAAGCAAACTGAAGGAATTTAGTGTGTCCTCCCAACACCAATTTATTCTCAGTAGGATCTACTTTGTCATTTTACACAGACACACACACACACACACACACACACACACACACACACACACACACAAGAAGGCAACCATGAAGCCCAAATCATTCATTAAATTCTAAGAAGAAAGGAGAGATTTAACCCCAAACACCATTTTAAATTCTGCTTCTGGGTACTTAATTCCTTGGCTTTGTCATATTTGATTTACCTCCAAACTAGCATGTACACTTAAAACCCTCAAGAAGATATCAAAAATAGAATTATTAATGAATATCATATAGGGAAGTCACAACATGTTAATATCACTCAACACCACAGAATTCCAAGAAACAGAACATTCCAACAACTTGCAGGATGTAACAACTGTGGTCAATCTAAGACACGACTCTGAGTCCAAATCTGTCTCTGCCGACTCCATCAATTCTTAATTCCAAACACAGACAGTTAAAGCTCTCTGGGCTAGAATTCCCTCTTTTGTCAAGATACAAAAAAAAAAAAAAACCTTCTCAGTTTAACACGTTCAGTTACTCATCATCTAATAACCAGGATTTAGTTTTCCTCACTTTTTTTGCAGGCCAGATGGCTATGTAAAAGGAAGAGTATGTCAACACAAAAGCCCTTTAGAATGCAGACTCTATACTGAAGAAAATGCCTTTATTTGGTTATCAGTTCTTCAAGTTACTAACACATCACCTTTCATAAGTAATCAGCTAATGTCATTTGATAATGTTTCACATAGGAATCACATGGAGGGATGACATTCCCAATCAATCAAGGGACTTCCACAAATCCTCCTTGTCATAATCAAGACAGCATACCTCTATTCAGGCAACGCTTAACTGAAGTGAGAGTAAACTAGATTTTAGTTCCCTCCAAAACCACAAAGGCCTAGATTTAAAATATCCTTTAAAAAGAAAAAAAACAAAACAAAAACATACAAAACTGTCATTCGTCCCTATCACACTCTGCTGTGAAATTAAGAACTCTTTTTTCCCCATCATAGAAATAAAGTATACAATGTTTAAAGCAGTAACAAAGAAGTATGTGACTCCTGATCTTGGCGTCATGAATTCAAGTCTCAGCCTAAAGCTCACTTTTAAAAAAATAAATAAAGCACTAAGGTAAAAAATGCATCAGTTACTTTCAGGTATAAGAGCAAATCACATGGCAAGATAATCCTCATTAAATGAATATAAAACAATACTAGTTGGTTTTATATTTATGTTTCCATAATCAAAATAAAACAAATCACTAAGGAACCAAATGCATTTTGAAGGCACAGAATATGCTATATCACTAATAAATCCAATCTTAAAATAATGAATCCTTTACAAAATTCTTACCCACAAAATCCAGGCTTTTACAGTTGGTACAAATGAAGGAGAAATGGTAAAAATTAGAGGAGAAAGTGATAAAAATTAGCAAGTGAGGTAAGAAATTACCTGTCATACAGTGGGACTTTAACACTGCGTGCTGAGGGGTTGGGGGAAGGAGGAAAGGATCCCCCAACTCTGCCAAAGGGAGGGGCCACCTGGGGCTGGATGTTTGCTGTTTTTTCCAGATTCAGTGGGGAAAAAATATTCTTGAAAGCTTGGCCTTAATGTGCAGTTGGAGAACTATTCCAAGGTAAATCATGCTCTTATATGCCAAACTGCTGTTTAAAAGTAATTTTCCCTTTTCTATTTTCAACATGAATTCCTGTGAATTGCTACAGGGAACTATATTTAAAGTGCAAATCAGGACGGGCAATAGAAATAAGACCTTTCTGAGATAACTTTAAATAATTCAAGCCAACTAATGTGTTAGCACACCTCTTCTAAGAGATAAATCAAGATTTTACAACTAACCTGGGACAAAGATTTATAGGCCAGCCTAAGCCCTAGAGTGCAGGAAAACTGGAGAGGAATTAATTGCAAGGCATTTAAGCAACACTAATCAACCATCGTTGATTATCCTATCCCATCCTATCATTTCTTGTTCCTGGGAGGGAGCAAGGCACCCCAGGCCCACGCTGGAAAGACGATTGCCCCTCCTAACTCCTCGCGCCCGTTCTGTTCCTCTTCCCTGGTTTGTCCTCCCAGACTCTCCCAGGAACACCGATCACAGAAACCAGATTAAACAAACAAACAAAAAAAACCACTGACACACTAAATAACCCCACTCAGAGGGGCGCTGCCGGGATTAACTGAGATAAAGTACACAGTGTTTAGTGTGGGGCTCGGCCTAGTCAAGGCTCAGGAGCTGCCTCCATAATGCCGCTGGTGGGGCAATGATCGCGGTCAGTCTGGGCAGTGTCTAGCTGGTCGTGGGCCCTACCCGGGAACTCCATGTCCCTGGCTCTGCCATCCAGGACAAAGCTTGCAGCTGGGGCCCCTGCGTGGCTCAGGGTCTCACACGGGCTCTGCCCCACTTTCTCTTCTGACATGCTGTGGGAGGGAGCCTGTGGGCCTTCACTTTCTTTCCTGTGACCTACTTACAAAACGTTTCACCCAGCACAGCCTCCCCCCCCCCCCCCCCCCCCCCCCCCCCCCCCGCGTGGCTCCAGCTCCCTGGAGCTTTCCAGGTTGAAATCAAAGTCCTGGAGGCCTTAAGCTCCAGGATGTGCAGCCCACAGCTGATTTACTTAATTCCAATTACCTGCTTTGAAGATAATCCGTGCCCGCAGAGCGACCAGAAACCAATGCACCCCCACCCAGCAGCAGGGGGCAGAGCCTGCCTTTCCTTCCTCCTCTTCAGACAAATCTATTGTTCCCTGGGGCTGTGCACAAACTGGGTAGCAGCTCCATCCACCCACCTTGAGGCACCCCTCCCAACCTGAGGATGGAGGGCCCCTGGCACTCCACATGGGCAGAGGACAGAACCAGCACAGGCATGGGGCCAAAGATCAACTGGTTTCACATATATGTTTCTAGAATAGGGCCTGGCACATGCTAAGTGCTTTGAGCCTTAGCAGTTACTGTCATTATTAGTTTATATTTTCATTTGTGCAACAGAAAATCAGAGAGGGGCTGTGTGCACCGGTACCACCCGTCCTGCTAGGGGCTGGGGAAGATGAGCAAGCAGCTGCCCAAGGCGCTGACGTGAGACACAAGCTCTTCGGTCAACAACCAAGGGCACAAGTGCCCACTCCACTGGCCGTCCTTCTAATGGGAGTCCCTAAAGGAGCACCTGGGGTAGAGACAGGGGCCATCTCACCCAAGGCCGGGCAGCGGGGGGAAGGGGAGGCTTCCAGAGAGCACTGCTTGGACCAAGCTCAACATAGTGCTTCAACAAGTAAATTCCAGGCAGCAGAGACTTCAAGTTACAAGAGCAAGGAGGACTGGAAACGGGTTTCTGCATCAAAACTTGGTGAATAGTCCAGTGTACCCAGAACACAGACACCTGAGGGGAGGGACTAGGGCATGCACACGCGGGGGGAGGGGAGAGACTGGGGCATGCGCACCTGGGGGGGGGGAGGGGGGGGCCGGGGGATGGGCACCGGGGGGGGGGGGAGTGTCTGGGGCATGCACACCTGTGGGGAGGGGAGAGACTGAAGCTAGAGGTGGAACTGGAGACAGCAGGGGCCATGTCATAAAAGGGGTCAGTGTTAGGGAGTCTGCTTTTATTGTAAGGGCCATGAAAAGCTTCTATGAAAGCAAGTGCCATGTTTTAAATGTATGCCTTGGACAGGTTTCTAGAGTAGTGTTGGGTGGGACCGTGGGAGGGCAAAAAAAAAAAAAAGTCACAAACAGGCCAGCTAGGAAGCTAATGGAGCCAGGTAATGAGAGAGAAGGGACAGAATTCAGATGATGCAGTGCCTGGGCAGTGGGTGGTGAGCAAAACAGGTGTGGGGGATATTAAAGCAGCATAATCTACAGGCTAGGAGTCAGATGCTACCAGGAGATGGGACAGGGAAGGGAGAGTCCAGAGAGGTTGTTGAGTGAGAAAGGAGTGTAGGGGAGTCCGGGTTTCAGAGGGAGTGGCTGGGCACACTGCGGTGCCCTTCACAAGCCAGAGACTAAAGCCGGGGGGGAAGCAGATGCATGGAAAAACTCAGTTTGGTCCCCAACATCCTGAGGTGCTGAGGCTATTCAAGCGGATACATCCAGCAGCAGCGTGTACCCAGGGGTGGAGCTGGGCGCAGGGGTCAGGAGGAGAGGCACCGACAGTGGCCCCACAGTCCAATGGAACCAAAGCCACAAGACTGGATGGGAAGACAGGAGCGAGGAAGCTCCCACATTTCAGGGACAAAACTGTAAAGATGACAGAAAGGAATGGCCAGGCAGAGAGGAGAAGCTAGAGAGAAGGCAGTAGTATAAGGAGTTCATAAAGTGTTCTTTTAAAGCATTCTCTCCTTAAAGCTTCAAAGGGCAATGAAAAGAGGCTGCAGCACAGGAAACCTGGCCTCCAGGCCCTGCTCCACTAGGAGGACTAGCACAGCATGCTGGCCGGATGCACAGAATCTAGACTCCCGCCTCGTGGCATCACATATCTGCCACTTAGTAGCTAAGCAACATTGGGCCAGTGACTTGGGCTCTCAGAGCCTCTGCCTCCATCCCTGTAAAAGGGGGGAAACTCAACACGAATGAGCTAAGTTGGTGCATGTACAGGATTAGGACAGTACCTGGCCTATGGGAAGAGCTATGGAGCCTTTTGTTCAGGTGCCAAAGAGCAAACTCAGGAAGAGAGATGCCGCACTGGGGAGGAAGACAGCACAATTCCGCAAGTAGACGGCTGGACAACATTTAGGGTCCGGGAACCGCTGTGCCCCATTCCGTGGGTTCTGCACCACTTACAAGGTGATAGGCTGGTTGAGGGAAGGGATGGAGGTTGCGGGGGCAGGAGGGCTGGCCTCCCCTCAAGTGTGGCAATGAGCACACCGACACAATAGTCCTCTTTTGAGCCACTCACTACCTACCCCTGTTTGATCTTACTCCATCTGAAACACCTCTTCTGTTTTATTAAAAGGTCAATGGGAAAATGGAGTTTGGAATACAAATTTTTCTTCCCTTGAGAACAAAGTTGGCCAGGACCAATATAGTCTCTGTGCCAGAGGGTGAACTTTCTTATAGAAAGGACAGTAAATAGAAAGAAATAGGAATTAACTGTATATTTTAGAAATAAAAAGATCATTTGCTTCTTGAATTCCTATCTCACTTAAACAAATAATAGGAAAGCCCATATGCCAACTGAAACAGAGTTTCAGGGGAGAGATTCAAAACACCACCCTCATGAGCATGTTTCATAGGCTGAGTCATGGGAAAGGGGCAGAAGAAACCCTGGTCACACAACCCACTCCAGAACAAACTCAACCACAAAACAATCAGCCCTTCGTATAACCCCTTCACGTGGCAAGAGTAGTACTGAACCGTTCACTGTCAGGCTAACTTACACAATCTCTGCTTAAATTGGGGGTATCTTACTTCTGCAATACAAAAAGTGGCTTTAGAAGCCCCCCCGCCCCCCCGTCAGCAAACTAAATCCACGGTAGCCACAGGCTGAAATGTTCTAACACCGTTAGGAACTTGTCAACTGTCCAAACACCTTTGCTCTAACAACCCACTCAGAAAATGGTTTCTGAGGCTCATGCTCTCCTCCAGCCCCTCCAGGAGCATTTGAAAACCCGCCTGTTTCCAAAAGATGCTGGAACTAGAGAAAGACCTCTTCGTTTGAATTCTGGGGTTTCTGGTTCCTTTCCCAAGGAGATGAAATATCTGAGCAGGACGCATCAGGCCTCAAGTCCATGCTTTGCTGTCTCTGAAACAGCTCCTTATTTCTTTTTAAAGACAAAGCAACCAGCAATCATCTTTACATTCTACAGATACGAAAGAAAATCAGCTGGCAAGAGTTCCAGTTTCTACCTGGGCCTAGGCAGGGTTCCTGCACCTGCCAGCACATACGAACCACCTGGGGCCTTCTAAAAATGCAAATCCATAGGCTTCATCTCAGATCTTTTGAGTCAGAAAAATCTGAAGCTGGGACCCCATAATCTGCCTCTTAACAAAGGGGCTCGTAACAAAGGGAACTGACACTGAGGTGATTCTCCTGTGTGCTGAAGTCCGACACATCGGGATACATAGCTAAATAGACTCTCAAGGGAACGGAATGGGACTATTTTTCCAACAGGCCTTGGCCATTTACCTTCCTTTACTTTGTTCACCTCATAAACGAAGAACAAACTCCAGTATATCCACCTTCAAGGATCTGGAGAAGATAAATTCAGTGTGATGTGTAAAGAGCCTTGAGCTTCTTATGGCAAGTAATAATGTAAACTAAAACAAATCACCTTTTCAGACCATAAAATATTCTTTTAGGAGTGAAAATAAGTCATATCCCTAGGAGAAAATGGCATTGCTATAATTGAGATACATTCAAATCTTATTTGATGATACCTTTGCTCATTTTTTGGTATAAACCTATAGCTTTACATCATACAAAGATTATTTTCTGTCCCAGCTTCTACCAAATCTTGGGTACCCATACATTTTGAATTGGATTTATTGGATTTATTTTGCCAGTTAAGACTCTCTCCTCTTAAAAAAAAAAAAAAAAATCTAGGGGCACCTGGGTGGCTCAGTCGGTAAGTGTCTGCTTTCGGCTCAGGTCATCGGGCTCCCTGCTCCCCAGGAAGCCTGCTTCTACCCTCTCCCACTCCCCCTGCTATGTTCCCTCTCTCGCTGTGTCTCTATCAAATAAATAAATAAAATCTTTAAAAAAATAAAAATTAAAAAAAACCTACTCAAATTGCCCCCAAATCTCTCTGCAGCCGATCTCTCCTCTGAGCTCCAGACCCACAAATCTAACTGCCCACCTGACACGTACCTGAACATCTCACATCCCCCCAAACTCAATTTGTCCAAATTGAACTCCTCATCCTCACCTCCCTCTAAAATTAAAAATAAATTTTAAGAAAAATGTCCAGGTACTTTATGCCACAGAAATGGTTAAAAGAAATTTTATATTTAACTACAATTAAAAAAAAAAAAAAAAAAAAACGTTTAAATCTGGTCCTTCTCCATTGGCGCCCGTTATCAGAAAACAGCCCCGGTAGCCACCCACAGCTCATGACAGAAACCTGATTCATCCTTGACCCTCTCCTTCCTCTCAGCCCACTGTTCCCATCAACTGCGGTGTCTCAGAGATTCTTCATCATCTCTCCCGTAGCTGATTCTGGCAGCCTCCTCACTGGTCCCACGCGTCCTCACTGGCCGCCTCTGATCCCTGCTCTACAGGACAACCAGGGCAAGTTAAATCATGTCACTCTCCTGTTGCAACCCCTCAGCCACTTTCCGCTGCTCTAAGGACAAAGTCCAAACTCCTTACCCCCCTCTGCCAGACCCTGCATTGTCCAACCCCTACTGAACCTCCCAGCGCCTCGCTGAATCTCTCCAGTCCTGTCCTTTCTGCACTGCGTTCCTCCAGCACCAACCAAGCTCTTTCCCCTGCTGGGTGCACCCCCTTCCTCCACTTAACCGATCTCTGCTTCCCCTTCAGGTCTGAGTGCCGAGGTCTCCTCCTCCAAGAAGCCTTCCATGAGCCCCTATTCCAAGGTTTCTCAACCCGGCACCCAGTGCTCATCAACACTAGACCAGATCCTGGACTCTTTGGAGGGGGAGGTTGTCCTGTACATGGTAGGATGTTCCTCAGCACCCCTGGCTCAAGATACCAGTAGCACTCCCCGCCACATCATCCCTGTGACAACCAAGAAGTCTCTAGCCATTGATAAATGTTCACCGAGGGGCAAGATCGCCCCCTGTTGAGAACCACTACTCCGGACTCCATCTCCCTGCCACGCGTCCTCACAGGGCCCAGAACACCCCCACCCCAGCCACGCCCCCACCCACCCCCGCGCCCCACAGCATTGAGCACAGTGCGATTTGTTTCTGTGTAGTGTTTAATGTCACCTTCCCCTCAAGACTGCATGCTCCACCAGGGGAAAGCCAAACTCGATCTGTCTTCCTCCTGCAATATCCCCAGTGCCTGACACATGTAGATACTCAACACTTTCTGAATAAATGAAAAAAATTCCAAGTACAGTTCTTTCTTTTAATACTATTTTTGAACTGTTAACATTTTCTAGGAGTGCAAATCAGCGCCTACACTGAATTGGGTTTCTCTGGGGAGTGGCTTAGTGAACAGAGCTTTGAAACATGGAATTAAGGGAGACTCTCAATCAATAATAGACCTGATGAAACCCCGACACTCACTAGAATTTTTCCTTTGTGTTGGGAAAGATAGAATTAACACTCCTATATACTATTCTTAAGCAAGAATCTGGCAACACCGAAGATGGATTGCCCATAATGCTACAAAGAGGCAAAACATAATAACATTTGTGAATCCCCCATAAATAATCCCTTTGTGCCTAGCATAATTTCTAGGCACAAAGGGATTTATGATTTATGTTTCTAATGAAAAACAAAAAAAAAAAAAAAAAAAAAAAAAAAACCTGGCCTTTAGTGGTCCAAATGAGGTCAGTTATTAGGATTTGCTCAAGTACTGGGCCCACAATGTTTGCCTCAGAACAAGTTAACAAAAGAGTCAGGATAGCTCCTCCCTACCCCCCACCCCACCCCGCCACCCCATCTGAAACAGATGCTCTTCCCCCCACCCCCTTATATGCTCCCCGATAAAGAGCTTGACTGTTGGCTATAGGCAAACTCCTTTGGGTCAAGTCCATAACCAAGAGGACCACGCCAACTTGGGAAACCCAGACTACCTGGACAAGAACCCATCCAGATGGGTAAAATCTCTATCAGTCATATCTGCTTAAGAAATAAAAGGAGGGTTTAAAAATTAAAAATTAAACACACACACACACACACACACACACACACAAAATAATCTGGGATCACTTCTGACTCTTGGTATCCTAAAATGTCTAACTCACTGCAATGAAAAGAATCTGAGCGAGAACTGGACCAGAATGAAAAATCAACCCTAATTTTGGCAGACGCTAACAAATTCAATCCTGACCCATACAGAGTAGAAACAGGGATAAGAAAGATAAAAGTTAGTATCTTATTATTTTACCATTGGTTCAAATGAGCTTCTTCACAGATGTGTCAATTAGGATTAGGTTGGCTACTGCCTGTAACAGAAAACTCAAACAATTGAGGCTTAAACAAGACAGAGGTTTATTTTTAATCTCCTGCAATACAAGTCTGGAAATAAGTGACCCAGGGCTGCTGTGGTGCTCCCCATCCACCCGGCACCCAGGTGGTGCTATCCTTTCTGCCCTACCATCCTTACTACTGGCTTGTCTTCAAGGTCACCTCATGGTCACAAGATAACCACCATGGCTCCAGCCATCAGATTTACACACAATGGGAAGGAAGATGAAACAAAGATAAGCAAACAAACAACAACAACGCATGCATCCCAGCTAGATCAGCTACCTTTAACAAGCTTCACCAAGAGACCCACACGAAAATCTCTACAGATAACTCAGTGGCTGCCCCTGCTTCCAAGGGCCACTGAGAAACTTTTTCTCCCTGGACACACTGCCTCTGCCACCACCATGACATTCCTCCATCCTTCCCTTCGCCCCCTATATTATTAGTCAGCTAGGGCTGTCTTAACAACAACCATAGACTGGAAACAGAAATTTATTCCTCACAGCTCTGGAAACTAGAAGTCCAAGATCAAGGTGCTAACAGGGTTGGTTTCTGCTGAGACTTCTTTCCTTGGCTTGCAGGTAGAAAAGTCTTCTGTGTCCTCACATGACCTTTTCTCTGAGTGCAACCCTGGTGTCTCTTCCTCTTCAGAGAAGGATAAGGACATGGTCCTGCTGGATTAGGGCCCCACCCTTATGACCTCATTTACTCCTCATTATCTCCTTGGAGGTCCTATCTCCAAATACAGTCACCCAACATTCCTGATTAAGAGGTTTTTTTAGTCAGGAAAAGAAGGAACTATGGGTTATTGAGTAGGCAGATAGCAGTCTCTGCCACAACAGAATCAGTATGTTAAAACTGTAAGAAATGGCAAAGTTCTGGTATTTTATCTAGTTTATGCCTCCTGTTTTATATGAGAAAACTGAGCTCAAACCCACTAGGAGCCACACAGTGGCTGACGTAGAGGTGTGAATAAATCTGATTCTAGAACTGGCACTGGACTTTAGAACTGAAGTTGCAGTGAATTTGGTCTGTATAATCACATGGGTTTAAAATAAATTTTCTATATTGCCTTTTCTCTAAAAACTCAAGTGAATATGCTACAGTTTGTGGGAAAACTAAACTATATATATACCCAGGCCAAACTTATAAGGGAATATTTAGAGTATTTTTAAGCAATCAGGATTGTTCACATGCCTCAGAATTCCTATCATAAGCTCTGTTTTAGCAAGATTCCAAGATACTTGGTTTCGAGATCTATAGAGTGGGTACCACATCTTTCTGCATCTTGGTGCTCCCCCAACACCACCAAAGCAGAGCTCAATAAACTGAGCTCATGATTTATTTCAGAAACCTCAAAGAATACAGCTTCTCGTCTGTACCAACCCATGAAAGCCAGTTCACAAAGCCAAATGTCTCACAGGGACCTTTTAATAGGTTTTATGTCTTATTTATCGTGCTTATCTGACAACTTCACAATGTTAATAGACATCTCTAAAACTGTGTTGACATTTTGGTTCATTCTGACTGTCCTTCAATGTACTATGAAGTTTGGGCAGTACAGATATTCTCTTAAGTGCAGTAAAAAATAGATATGCACAGCAATACAAATGGGTATTTCAGCCCATACGTTGAATATATTATGTACAAATATTATATCCCCAGTACACCATTATAAAGTGCAGTGCTATAAATAGAATGCCAATTTCAGCTAGCACCCACCCCATTTGGTTAGGTGCAAAACTTCCAGGCAGCGAGCCAACTAATGCAGCCAAGATCACCTAGTCAATTTCCCACCCCTCCAACCTCCCCTTCTCCCTGGGCGGCCCCCCTCCCAGGGATGCATTCTTTCTTCCACTAAAGTAGATCTCCTCCAAGTTCAGTTGCCCCCCACCTCAATTAGAGCTTTCTGTGCCTAAGGTGCCCGAACATTTTTAATTACATTGTTGCTTACTTAATCATGCGTGTGAACAATTAATTAACAATTAATCTCACTCTATTTCCCACACTTACTGAGCACCTATAGAAAAGCGAGGGATACGCAAATAACGTCCTTATTCGGAGAGTTTAAATCCAAATAAAACCGAGCTGTACAGGTTCCGGTGGGCTCCCAAAAAGCAGTGTGCTATAACGCTACGTCTCTTCCTAAATTGCACCATTCTGCCATTTCTAAAAATCTGAAATTACTGCCTTCTAACAGACTGGAAACACAAAAGTCCAGGTTAGAGGACAATAACCCCGAGAACACTGAAAAGGGAGTGATTTTCCCCCCCCCCAAGCTTTCAAATTTGAACAAATCTCACCATAAATGTCAATTAGAACGATTTTTTTTTTAACTTTGCCACATCATTTTACGATAAAGGGGAGAAAATGCTCTTTTGAGGAGAACGGAAGAAAAGGGGTTGGGGCATTATGGCTGTAGAAGACCCGAGAAGCATTGTTTCTAGAAGTGTTCTCTAATTTTCCCCCATAAAGACCCAAGATTGGGGAATGTCTGCACCGCCTCCCCCACGCCACCACCGCACACACTGAGGGCCCGGCCGGGCACCCCGATCCTCCCTTCCCGGCCGAGGAATCTGTAGAAGTGCCAAGTTGGCATCTCAGCCCTGGAGGCCCGGGCACGGCCGGAAGACCCCGCAGAGAACCCCTGCAGTGGCGGTGCCGTCCCTCGCCGCCCCCCACCCCTCCTGCCCGGCGCGGAGGTGCGGGGCGAGCGGGCGGTCCCGGCCGCACGGCCCGCCCGCCTCCAGCCTGTGGCGCCCGCGCCGGGCGTGTGGGGCGCGCGGGGCAGGCGGGACGCGGGCGGAAGGCAGGGGGGCGGGACCGCGGCCGCCGCTTCCCTGCTCTCAAAGTTTCTTGCAGTTGCACATTCACTCAGCGCTTCCTGTGGGGGTGAGCGCCTCGCCCTCCCGGCTCGGCCGGCCGCCAGCTCCCGGCGGAAGGAGGCGGGCAGACGCGAGTGGGGCCGGGGCGGCGGCGGGACCCAGCGAGCCGAAAGGGGCCGGGCGCGGCGCGCCCCAGGGTCCCGGAGAGCCGGGTCCCCACCCGGACGCCGCGAGAGGGCGCTGCCGCCGGCGCGGCGGGGACGGGACGACGGGACACGGGCGCCCGCGGGGCAGGGCAGGGCTGGGCCGCCCGGCACCTCCTTCCGCGCGCGGACGCGGGACGCGGGACGCGGGCGGCAGCGCCCGGGAAGCCCACGCCTCTCCCGTGCGCGCCCGGGCCGCCCGCTACTTACCCAGGGAGCAGGTGAGGAGCGAGAGCAGTGCCGGGAACGCGAGGCGGCGGTCGCGGCGAGCGGGCGGCAGCATCCCGGCGGCGGGAGCTGCGCGCCCTACTGGGGCGCGGGGACGGGAGACGCGCGGGGAGCAGAGCTGCGCCGCTGCCGCCCCTGCCGCCGCGGCTGACCCTTCTCCGCCGGCTCCCCTCCTCCCTCCTCGGGCTTCGCCGCGCCGGCTCCGGCCGCGCCCTCTGGCGGCCGACTTCGGGAGCGCCCTCGTGCCGGCTCTCGGGCCGTTGGTTGTGGCTCGCGGCTGTGCCTGGGGTTCCGCCGCCCGTTGAGGGTAGAGGAGGCTGCACCTCCGCTGGGACAGCGACCCACTTCCAGGCTTGTGGCCTCGGCTCCCTCAGGCCATTAGTCTCCAGTCCTTTTTTTCCTTCTCCTTACCTAGGCCCCCTCTTCTACTTTCCTGTCCTCCCACCTTACTCCACCTCCCTTTCCTGGATCTCCTGGAGTGGATCAGTAGGTCTCCTTCTCACTCCACCTCCCTTTCCTGGATCTCCTGGAGTAGATCAGGTTTACCTTCTTACTCCCAAAGTGAAGGTCTGGTGGGCGGGGAGGGGAGGAGACTGGAAGCAGAGTCACTCTTCTTCCCTACTAATGTACCATCTGCTATTAAAAAAAAAAATCATTCAACTCAGTATTGTTGGCACCCGTGTACTACGTTGATGAAGGTGTTTTTAATCAGCTCAACTAATTTACTTAATATCTTCTTTTTTTAATGGGATTTGGCCAATAGCTTAGGCCTGGAATTTGGCTTTCAACAGAAGTTTGTATAAATGTAATTAAGTATAAATGTAATTTTAAGTGTTCACCATAATGGAAGAAGGAGGGTGTAATTTTATTCAAAACGTCTAATAAAAATTAAATTGGAATACAGAGAAGTGGAGTGACCTCAGGTGGAGAGTCCCTCTTGTCCCCATGGGACTGTCAAGGGGCTCCCTCCCCAGCCAGGAGGTGTGGTAGCCTGGCAGAGGGCTGGCCCCCTTATGTTGTGTGGTGGGTAGAGGAAGAAAGCAGTAACAGATGAAGAACTATGAACCCCCTCTAATGGTTCTTCACTGCTTTGGGCCTCCCCCAAACCTTGACTCATGTCTCTCTCCTAGAAAGTGTATGGGACCAAGTGCCCATCATTTATTTACCTGAGATTAGACCATGACCACCTGATGGCTGTGTCCATGTTCTCATCCATACTTCATATTTTTTGGATGCCTACTCTGTGCCTGGGATTGTGCTAAGCACACTAACCACACCAATATCTTCCACATGGACATGCAACAGTCACCCACTTGCTAAACATTAAATGAAGACCAGTGTCAGGTGGTAGGAATACAAGTAAGATGTTGGGATAACAGCAAAGCAGGTACTGAATAAATGTTTGTTGTCTTGAGCCTTATAAATGTGAAGACCAGGAGCACCTGGGTGGCTTAGTCGTTAAGCTTCTGCCTTTGGCTCAGGTCATGATCCCAGGGTCCTGGAATCGAGCCCTGGTCTCTGGCTCCTTGCTAGTGAAGAGCCTGATTCTCCCTCTCCCTCTGCCCCTCCCCCCACTTATGCACTTTCTCTCTGTCAATCTTAAAAAAAAAATGTGAAGACCATTAAGGGGTTTAACCTTGAATACGTTACAATAGTATTGTCATTTCTCAGTTCAACATCTGCAGCAAGGGTTTTAAAAAGGTCGGAGGTTGTGGGTTTTCTCTCTCTGGTTTACATTGACTTCTTAAAACTGGGAACTAAATATCTTGTGTATCTATTTTGTGTGAATGCAAATCTTGTTCCATTCAGCCAGGGTTTGTGGCTACATGTCAATACTATTTTTATAAAAAGGGAAAAGAAATGTAAGAATCCTTCCTTTCATTTTTTTAGTGAAGCTTCTCAAATTTATAGTTGACTGCATTGATCCCTTTCATCTTCTAAAATGTACCTGCCTGGTTAAGAGTTCTAGAACTTTTCCAATTTCCAAAGCTGTTTAGCTTCCTTCCAAAAATATATTCCTCAAATATATTTGATATTGAATATTAAACTAAGGCGTGTTTACATAGACACAGAAGCCTAATAATTAAGCAGCTTGCTTACCTTGTGTGTGTTCAAATACATACTTCATATTTGGTAACAAGTGACTCTAGGTGCTCCATCAGTGTTTTCATCAAAATTCACAATAGAATATTCTGGGTGCTGGAACAAGGTGTGGGGAATGGAGCCCTAAAGACAACAGAGAGCACACTCTGTTTAAGTAATAAACCTGCCCTGCCGTTCTCCCGTTCCACAGTAGACATAGATAAATGGCACATTACAAAGCTCCATAACTCACATTTTAAAAAGGATTACCTTTCACTTACTCTAGTCATATGATAAATGGACTTCCTGGGGGTTCTCTCCCAAAAACAGGTTGAGAGTTTCCTGGAACAAAATGTGCTCGTGAGGACACTGACAGATTCGTGGTGAGGCACCGCTTGCCGTCTGAAACACCAACTGTAAGGGGACAGCTTTTAATGGGAAAAAAATAAATGTCATAAACTCTAAGATTGGGATCTGAAAAAAAGCAGGCCTTGGCTCTCTCTTCCTGGAGTTCACTCATCTTGATTTCAGATGCCACCCCCATACTGGCCCCTGAAAGTATGTCCCTCTCCTGTGCAGGGATGGAGTGAGGAGTCCTCTCTTTTGAGGGAGGAGGGCCTATTACAACATAACTAAAACAGCTGGTAATTTCTAAAAGGATTTTCTAAATGCCAAGAAAGAATATAAAGACATATGCATAAAACCCTAGGTAGTCAAATAATCTAATAAGCAAGCTCCAAATAGATGGTTTCTGAGCTTATAATAACTATAGACCCAAAAGCCTGGACTCCATTCATTCATGCAGTTGATAGTGAATGGCTTCTAGCTTATGTGTCCATTACTAGGTTCTGAAGCTGATACAATGAAGCATGGCACTGGGCCCAAGAACTCACAGTCCATTTAGGGAGATAAAAATGTTCGGGGGCATCTGGATGGCTCATTTAGTTGAGCGACTGAGTCTTGGTTTCAGCTCAGGTCATTGTCTCATGGGTTGTGGGATCAAGCCCAGAGTTACGTTCTGTTGGGTTAGGCTGGGCTCCATGCTAGATTGAAGATTCTCTCCCTCTGCCCCGCCCCCTGCACGCATGTGAACTCTCTCTCTCAAATAAGTAAATCTTTTTTAAAAAATATTTCTGTGGCAGCTGGGTGGCTCAGTTAGTTAAGCGTCTGCCTTTGGCTCAGGTCATGATCTCAGTCAGGGTATTGGGATGGAGTCCCCGAGTGGGGCCCTCTGCTCAGCAGGGAGTCTGCTTCTCCCTCTCCCTCTGTGTGCAAACGCTCTCCTTCTATGCACGCATGTGCTCTCTCTTTCAAATAAATAAAATCTTTTTTAAAAAATGTTCATAAGTAATTTTACTGCCCTGTGATAAATGCTATAGGACAGGTGGTTGGAAACACTTTGAAACATAACAGAGGGAAAAACAAAATGGTGGCCATGGGAATCCATCAGTAAGACAGAAATGACTTGTCCAGCATCTTAAAGGAGATATAGGTTCCTGGGCTGAGAGAAAGAGGAAAGCATCCCAGATAGAAGTGCAATATACACAAAGCAAATCAGCCCAAAGAAGTGTGATGTTCTGGGAGGTGGCCATAGGGTGGCGCAGGCTTCTTACCCAGCCTCCTCTGAGCCTGCTACCTCTCTCCCACGACCTGGAAGTTCCTGTACCAGCAAAGACCAAGGGACAGATTCCAACTCTCTGATCTAGAAGGGCCCTCTCACACGGTTTCAGGAGAGCTGTTCTCTGCACCGAGAAGCCGCCTTGGGGATTACAGTGAACTAGAATGTCTAAAACTGGGTCTCCAGGACATAAGATCTTTGTGATCATCAGACCTATGATTAAACCATCTGCCAACCATGTTCCACACGCCCAGAATCAGTGCGCTTTAAACTTTAGGGAAGCATGAGAGTCTTTATTCCCTATAGAAGAGTGAACAGGAAGAAAAGACACATAGCACGAAACTTCATGGCTCAGAGTAGATCCAGTGGCCACAGCCTAGCCCTGCAGCAGGTGCTCAGGAGGAACACTCTGATAACACAAAAAAGGTGGTCTCTCCAATGCCCTAGAGGAGCTGGTCTCACTTTTCTTCCAAAGCTATTCAAAAGCCATAGGTAAAACCTATCAAGCCAGACTTTTAAACAAGACTTTTACCCAAAGAGGCTTAACCACAGTATTCTTACAAACTAACAGCTCTGAACCAAGATCCAGGAAATAAAACAAAAGTGACCATCTTGTCAGGCCCCAGGACAAGCCCAGAAATCCAAAGCTATTGGTTTTTTGGTTTTCTCTTCTTTTGAAGATACTGCATGGTATAAACACTTCTCTGCAAAAAAAAAGAAGAAAAAAAGCTATCTTCTAGAAACTTCTGATCAGAAACAGATCATCCACTTGTCTGTTTTGTTCTCCTTTCTAGAATCACATATCCTCCCGTTCTCAGGAAAATTCAGGAATTTCTCCTAATAGGTATACCAACAGGAGCAATAGGAAGTGTCTGCATTTGACTTTTTTTAAAGCAATTTAAGTATATTTTATCTGCCCTCCATGATCCATTCTATTTTTATTATTACTCAATTTATTTAAACTAAAAAACACATAATTCACGCATTTCTCCTATTCGCTACCTCTCCACCTCTGGAAACCAATCTATTCTCTGCATCTATGAGTTTGCTTTTTTTTTATATATATATATACATATATTTTTTAGTTTCTGCGTATAAGAGAGATCATATAGCATTTGTCTTTCTCTGTCTGATTTATTTACTTAGCATAATGCCTTCAAGGTCCATACATGTTGTGGCAAATGGTAAGGTTATTCTTTTTCATGGCTGAATAATATTCTTTATTATTTCTTTTTTCTTTATCCATTCATCCATCAGTGGACATTTAGGTTGTTTCCATATCTTGGCTATTGTAAATAATGCTGCAATGAACATTGGTGTGCAGATATCTTTTTGAACAGGTTTTCATTTCCTTCAGGTAAATACCCAGAAGTAGAATTGCTGGATCATATCATAGTTCTATTTTTACTTTTTTTTTTAATTTAAATTCAAGTTAATTAACATATAGTGTATTATTAGTTTCAGGGGTAGAATTTAGTGATTCATCAGTTGCATACAACACCCCGTGCTCATTACATCAAGTGCCCTCCTTAATGCCCATCACGCAGTTAGCCCATCCCCCCACCAACCTTCAGTTTGTTCCTTATAGTTAAGAGTCTCTTATGGATGGACACCTGGGTGGCTCATTTGGTTGAGCATCTGCCTTTAGCTCAGGTCATGATCCCAGAGTCCTGGGATCGAGTCCTACATCAGGCTCCCTGCTCAGTGGGGAGCCTGCTTCTCCCTCTGCCTGCCTCTCCCCCCTGCTTGTGCTCTCTTTCTCTGACAAATAAAATCTTAAAAAAAAAAAAAGTCTCTTATGGTTGGCCTCCCTCTCTGTTTTTATCTTATTTTTCCTTCCTTTCTCCTATGTTCATCTGTTTTGTTTCTTAAATTCCACATATGAGTGGAAATCATATGGTAATTGTCTTTCTCTGACTCATTTCACTTAGCATAATACCCTCTAGTTCCATCCACATCATCACAAATGGCAAGGTTTCATTATTTTTGATGGCTGAGTACTATTCCATTGTATATATACCACATCTTCTTTATCCATTCATCTGTTGATGGATATCTGGCTCTTTCCATAGTTTGGCTGTTGTGGATATTGCTGCTATAAACATTGGGGTACAGGTGTCCCTTTGAATCACTATTTTTGCACCCTTTGGATAAATACCTAGTAGTGTTATTTATGGTTTGTAGGGTAGTTCTATTTTTAAATTTTTGAGGAACCTCCATACTGTTTTAGAGAATGGCTACACCAGTTTGCATTCCCACCAACAGTGTAGGAGGGTTCCCCTTTCTCCGAATCCTCCACAACATCTGTCGTTTCCTGACTTGTTAATTTTAGCCGTTCTGACTGGTGTGAGGTGATATCTCGTTGTGGTTTTGATTTGTATTTCCCTGATGCCGAGTGATTTTGCGCACTTTTTCATGTGCCTGTTGGCCATTTGTGTGTCTTCTTTTGGAGAAATGTCTGTTCATGTCTTCTGCCCACCTCTTTACTGGATTTTTTGTTTTCTGGGTATTGAGTTTGATAAGTTCTTTATAGATTTTGGATACTAGCCCGTTATCTGATATGTCATTTACAAATACCTTCTCCCATTCCATAGACTGCCTTTTAGTTTTTTTCTTTAAATTTTTTTATTGTTGTGTTAATCACCATACATTACATCATTAGTTTTTGATGTAGTGTTCCATGATTCATTGTTTGTGCATAACACCCAGTGCTCCACACAGAACATGCCCTCTTTAATACCCATCACCAGGCTAACCCATCCCCCCACCCCCTCCCCTCTAGAACCCTCAGTTTGTTTTTCAGAGTCCATCATCTCTCATGGTTCGTCTCCCCCTCCGATTTACCCCCCTTCATTCTTCCCCTCCTGCTATCTTCTTCTTTTTTTTTTCTTAACATATATTGCATTATTTGTTTCAGAGGTACAGATCTGTGATTCAACAGTCTTGCACAATTCACAGCGCTCACCATAGCACATACCCTCCCCAGTGTCTATCACCCAGCCACCCCATCCCTCCCACCCCACCCCATTCCAGCAACCCTCAGTTTGTTTCCTGAGATTAAGAATTCCTCATATCAGTGAGGTCGTATGATACATGTCTTTCTCTGATTGACTTAGTTCACTCAGCATAACACCCTCCAGTTCCATCCATGTCGTTGCAAATGGCAAGATCTCATTCCTTTTGATGGCTGCATAATATTCCATTGTATCTATCTACCACATCTTCTTTATCCATTCAACTGTTGATGGACATCTTGGCCCTTTCCACAGCTGCCTTTTAGTTTTATTGATTATTTCCTTTGCTGTGCAAAAGCTTTTTATCCTGATGAAGCCCCAATAGTTCATTTTTGCTTTTGTTTCCCTTGCCTCTGGAGACATATTTAGCAAAAAGTTGCTGCAGCCAAAGTCAAAGAGGTTGCTGCCTGTGTTCTCTTAAGATTTTGATGGATTCCTGTCTCACATTTAGGTCTTCCATCCATTTTGAATTTTTTTGAGGAACCTCCATACTGTTTCCCATAGTGGCTGCACCAGTTTACATTCCCACCAACAGCGGGATCTGCACTATTTCCAGATGACATGATATTAAATACAGAAAACCCTAAAGACTCCATCAGAAAACTTAGGACTAATAAAACAAATTCAGTAAAGTTGTGTGATACAAAATAAGTACACAACAATCTGTTGTGTTTCTATATACTATAATTAACTATCAGAAAGAGAGAGAAACAATCCCATTTACAATTGCATTAAAAAGAATAAAATACCTAGGGGTAAATTTAACCAAGGAGGTGAAAGACCTGTATATTGGAAATTACCAGAAAGTAATGAAAGAAAATGAAGAAGACATAAATAAATAAATAAATAGTTATGTTGTGCTTTTATTAAGACTTTTTTTAAGAACAGAAGCTGTAGGCCATGACTGCAGAGCAGCTTACACGAAATGTATTAGTGTTTTTGGTACTGTTGCTAGTAAGTAGTCCCTTATTTTACCATAGCTGATTTCAGGTGTAGGATCCTGGTTAATAAACTTGACAAAATAAATAAAAATTAGTTTTCACTTCTCCATCAATACACATGTCACAGAGTAACTGCAGCTTGAAGGCCCACACGTAACCTGCTGAGGCTGGGAAGAGAAATGCATTTCCTGGGGTGATCACAGTCCCGTTGAGAGGACCAAGATGTGCATAAATGCCATTAGCTCACATAGAATATGGCAAATACCCTAACTAAGAAGCATCTGAATGAAGTTATGACAGAAGTGTAGGGAGAAGGACAGCACATCCCCCTGGGGGACCAGAGAGGGTCTCACACACAGGGAAGGCGAACTAGGGGTTAGGGAACAGATGGGCTCTCCACAGCGAGAGAAGGTAGGAAGGACATTCCAAAAGACAGAACAGGGGGCACTGTTACATGGAAGCTGGGAACTATGAGTTCAAAGGCTGATGAGTTCAGTTTGGCCAACACATAAGAAATATGAAGGAGAAGCCAGTTTGGGCCGCCTTGAGGAGGACTTTAAATGCAATGCTAAGGAGACTGACCTTCCATTGAGTGTTCCAGGGAGGGCAGTGGAGAGATGGGAAAGACGCTTCAGTGGTGATGACAAAACCCTCCACCATGGACTGTAGCTCTCAAAGCATATCTCTTTTCTTAAGTCTGCAATCGCTGTCAGAAAACCCAGTACACGATGTGTACTCAGTTCATGTGTGTGGGGTACTGATTTCGTGAAAGAGCTCTGCTATGAAAAAAGCAATTCAATGGTAACATTTTAGATGCATTGGAGAGGGGAAGGAAGAAGAGCAAGAATGGTTAAAAAAAACAAAACAGTACACCCGAAACTAATATAACACCATATGTTAACTAACTGGAATTAAATAAAAACCTAAAAAACACACAGAAAACAAAACAAAATCATGAGAAAAGGATAAAGGAAGGGAAACCAAGATGTGTAGAACACATGCTATAGCTGGGGACTCAGCCAGTTAACTTTCAAATATGTTACTTCATTTAACCCTCCCAAAAAATGTATATAAAAGGACTATTCTCATTCCCACTTTACAGAGTAGTAAACTGAGTCAGGCAGGTCAAACACCAACAGCCAGAACTGCTTTCAGTGGCAGTTTCTTTCCACAAAGTCATGCTCTTTAACCAAGATGGCAGCAGCAAGAAGAGAAGGTGTCACTGTGAAGGCACAACAGAGGTCAGATCCATAGTACGGTTCTTGTGGGTGGCAGATATCGGCTGGAACAAAGAGACCACAGAAGGAGACAGCTGGAACAATGAACTAAAATGGAGATCTGCCAGAGGAATGAGTTGGTAGGGAAAAATGGGAGATTTTCAGTACTACCATTATTAATGACAGCTATACCTTTACAAAATCAATAGATGAATAGTAATAGCTAACATGTTTAATAAGCACTTATATACCAGGCACTCTACTAAGGGCTTTACATGCATTACTTCTTGTTAAATATTTTATTCAATTCTCGAGGCAATATTGCATTCAATTCTCAGAACTTTTTGTAACAATACTGAAATATTATTTGCTTTTTTCTCTGTGTTTCCACCACTGGTGCAAAAGCAGTGTGGGTAGAAGGGTTACTTACTGCCTTAGCACTAATCAAGGCAGCAGCAACAACAACATAAAAGCCAAGTTACTGCTTAATGAAGCAAATTACTCATTTTCTGAAATTACACCCTGAGTACATATCTTTTTGACATTTTGCGTGGTGAAACTGAGGTGTGGCATAAAAGTATTTCTCCTGTATATCAAACTATAACGTCCTCTCAAGAAAAAGCACTTGTGTGATGGCTTGAGTTGCAAGCTGAACTAGCTGCTTTTTTTCACAGAATACCATTTTTCATTGACAGATTGACAAACTATGGCCATTCAAAGTTAGGGACTGAGCCAACATTTTCTTTTTCAAAAAAACAAAACAAACAAAAAAAAAACAAGTGAGCCTGTCACTTCAAGGAAAACAGCTGATGGTATTTGTTGCCAACAATAAAATTGAAGCTTTGACATGAAACTTAAATTTCGGAAAACTTGTGTCTGCAACCATGAGTTTAATAGCTTCCCAATCCTTGAAAACTTTTCCAGGAGATCAAAGGTGGTGGTAAGAAATACCATTTTTTTTTTATATATCATATACTGACGTGGGTCAACATTTGAAAGACCTGCATACTTCCGTGAAACAATATTCTCCAAATGACCTGTGTGTGATGTTACAAAATCACGAATGGGTTTTAGAAAGTTCTTTTCAAAGTAAAAGATCAGTGGGGTTTAATGTAACACAAAAAGTTCACTGATATGGCTTCAGATTCCATGTTGCAACGAATGTTTAAGAAATTCCCAATCATCTCAAGTTTCGGTGTAGTATCAAAGAATGCCTTCAATTAAATGAAAAGATTTTTAAAAATCCCTCCATTTTTCAACTGTGTATCTGTGAAGCTGGATTTTCTTCACTTACTTCATTCAAAACAATATATCCCACCAGATAAAATAAAAAAAGCAAACATGAAAAAAATCCACTCATCTTCTATTAAACCAAACATTAAGGAATTTACAAAAATGTGAAATAATGACACTCATCTCATTTTTTTCTTTTGGAAAATATAGTTATTTATCATAAAAATATATTAACAGATGATGGGTTAAGTATTGTTATTTTCATCTATTAATATGTTTAAATTTCTTGGGTCTTGTATCTAATACAGCAAGTATTCATAGATATGACCCACATAAACAAAAGTTCTTTAGGGTCCTCAATAATTTTTAAGAATATACAGGGGTCCTGGGACCAAAAGATTTGAAAACCACCAATTCAGGACATATACCTTGTAAAGCATGGGTTCCAGGACTCAAACCCTGGTCTGACTCCAAAACCCTTTCTCTTGCCCTGAATTGCTCCCTGTTTAGTTGTAGATTTGTTGCATTTGAAGTCCCAAATTTCCAAGGATCCCACTTTGGCTTTCAGGTTACCTAATTAAACCCCTAATCATTAGGGATTTAAAATAAGTATCAGTTAGATGGGCCAAGTTATATTGTGGTAACAAACAATCCAAAAATTTCAGTGGCTTACTATTACAAAGGCTTTCTTGGTCCTGCCAAGCCTGCTGCGGGCCCGGGCAACCTTCCAGGCCAGCTGTGCTCCATTGTCAGTGGTCTCAGGCTGCCTGCCATCTCAACTCAAGTTCTCCTTGAGAGACCGTCTCCAACGGTCATTGTTGTAGTAGAGGTGCCTGCTGGAGAGCCATGCACCTGCGGTCAGAGGCCTCCAGCAGCAGCGAACAGTCATCCCCGCTCGGGTTTCCCTGCAGGGTGGGTTAGGTGCAGTCCTCATGGCCAGAACAGAGGAGAGCTGGATACTGCTGGTTATGCTGGTTACAGTCCAGCATCCACTCCCTCTGAGCCCCATCTTCCACCACCCCAGGGCCTGCTCTGAAGAGATGCTGTGCCAGACGCTAGGGGGCATGAGCAAGGTTCAGTTCCCAGAACACTGTCTCTGCCCTTCAGAAACCCACCATTTATCTAGAAAGAAAAGATAAGACTACAAAAACGGCTCTGTAGCTGACCTTTGTACAGCTCTTTACTATTTATCAAGTAACCATGAAAATAATTGCTGAATGAGGCAGCTAGAGGAGAAGTCTGGATGAATCAAACGGTTTTGAGTGTCCTTGGGAAAAAGAAAGCTCTGGGTTGGATAATCAAGGATGATTGCAGGGGGAAGGTAGGATTTGAATAGAGGTCATGAAATGAGGGCAGGATTCAAACTGGGTAGAAATGGAAAAGCGGTGGGGGAGAAAAAGACATAAAGTCAGTGAAGTGAGAGAAATATTTGCAAGAGGGCCAATAGACTAATGTGGCTACAGGTAATGTCTGTCTTGGTGAGGAGAGTAGCAAGCCCTGGAGAGGAGCCCTGCCCTTGTGAGGGCTCAAGTCTCTGGGAAGAGAGGGTGCAGCTGACCAGGCCCCCACGAAAGAAGTCCCTGAGGACTTCTACTTAATCAATAGGAGAAATGTTAGGTAGAGATACAGACATCATTTGCTTTAACTGAAAAATCTAGAGCCAAAATAGAACCAAATTTTTGTCTCTTTCTTTCTAAAAATGTACTTCCTTTGTAATTCCCTAGCTTTGATAACAATAAAATAGCTTGGCATGATAATGTCTTGCACAAATGAAAATACAATTTTCAGAAATACCATTTCAGTAACTTTAAGTGAAGCGGATGTTGGACTATTTGGCTTAAATTAAATTGTCAGTAGTTTCAAGAGTAGGCAAGTCGTGTTTTTCGTGTTTTCCTGCCTTGTGACATCTACTGACATCTACTTTTGGAGGGATATAAAATGAAAGAGAAGAAAGAAGGAAACCCCAAATCTTGAGATGCAGGCTATGCCTCTGCTCAGGGAAGCTGCCCTGACTCACTGAAGCACTCAGCGTTTGGAGGAGAGTGGGGACAAATTCAAATGGGGCAGTGGTCATGGAAGAGAAGAGATTGTAAGGGGACACATTGCAGGCATTGAATTTAGAGGACCTGTGAAAGACTGAAATCAACATCTTCTTTCTGTGATCCCTGCATGATAACATCTCTTAGTTTGTTTAAATGTTTGAGGTAAAATCAGAGACTATATAATGCTAGAACAGAGTAAAAGAGTTGAAGCAAGAAGGCTGAGGCCCTGAATGGCAGGCCTGCAAAGGTGTACTTTCTCTTATAGTCAGGAGGAAACCATCGCATTGTTGAGAGGCTGACACTCATGGAGCTAGCCCATTAAGAAGACTCTGGCGACAGAGTCTAGGATGCACTGGAGAGGGCACAGACAGAGGGCAGTGAGGAGGGTTGAAGACCATTGCAACAGTCCAGGCATAAGTCAAAAAGGAGCTGAAGTAGAGCCCAGGCTGCAGAATTAGAAAGGAAAGTGAATGCAAGAGTTGTCATGAAGGATAAATCAGAAAGATTTAGGATTAGCCAGAGGAATTAAACATGATTCTGAAGTTCGGAATCCTAGTCGCTAAGTGTCATGGTGAGGTAAGTGAGGGAAGAGGACTCATGGGTTTAAAAGATTTCGTTTTTCTGACAAAGTGTATTTGAGGTGAGGGTGGGACATCTAAATAGAAACATTCCGTAAGCAGATAGATGGGAGGACTGGAACTTAGAGAAGGGTCAGTGGCTGAAATAACAGATTTGAAAGGAGCCACAAAAGAACTGGGAAAAAAAATGCACAGGAGTCAATAAAGAGAGAGAGGGGCAAATGGCAGGACACCAAGTTAGGGACACCATCCTGGTGGCTATTTGGTTTTTTCCATCTTGATGCCATATATTTGGTGTCTTTTGCAACACCACATCTCCAGCCTCTGAAAACAGTTGTCATCCTCCACCTGGAGTAGGTGTCAGATCCTGTGGGAGAAAAGGCTCCCACAGACTGCCCCCACTTCAGATGCCAACTGCAAGTTCAGGGTCACCCATATTTCCGACTGATAGGCTATAAATCTGAGGTTCCTACAACCTCCTCTTCAGTTTCAACAATTTGCTAGTAAAACTCACAGACCCCAGAAAGTCACTTCGTTTAGGTTGACCAGTTTACTAGAAAGGATACAAATGAACAACCAGATGAAGAGGTATATAGGTGAGGTCCAGAAGGATCCCAAGCACAGGAGCTGCTGTCCTCATGGAGCGGGGGTGCACCACCCTCCCAGCACAGAGATGTATTCACTGACTTGGAAGCTCTCCGAATATGATCATTTAGGGATATATATGGAGGTTTCATTCCATAGGCATGATGGATTAAATAACTGGCCATTGGCGATTAACTCAATCGCCAACCTCCAGCCTCACTCTCTTTTCTCCCAGGAGCAGGGGTGGGTGTAGCAGTGATGTTTGAGACTGAAAGTTTCAAGCTTCTAATCAAGGCTTGATCTTTCTGGCAACCAGTCTCCATCCTGAAGCTATGTAGAGAATCCCTAAGAAACACCTCAACAAACGAAACTCCTGTCACCCTTATCACTTAGGAAATTCGAAGGGTTTTAGGAACTCTGCGCCAGGAACCAAGGAAAACCACAAGGGATGTTTTATATAATACCACAGGGGTTATCCTCATTGAAGGGTCAAGGGCAGGAAGAGAAGCTAGGGACAAAGCAATCTGACATGTAGGACAGGAACCAGACTTGGCAGTGCCATGAAGATAAGCTGGGGCACTTCCAAAGGAAGTGGAAAGTGGACATTTAGCTTTCCTTTAGACTTTCCAGCATCTGAGTTCCTTTGCTACATTTGGGAAATTCCTCATCTTACTGTATGCAGAGCCTGATCACTTTCCCACCCTGCATTGCAATTAGGAAGCAGGGGCAACACCTAGAGTCTGCCAACCAGACACTCATGCCCAGGCTCTGAACGTGAAGTTGGGGTGGGGCTGCTGCGGGGTACACTCTGCAGTGAACGGTGGCAGCAGCAACAGGCTCCTCCAGTGTGGGTGCCCCCAGCAGTGGAAGCAGCAACATCTAGGGCCGGCGGCAAATTTGATGGATCAATTTCCAGCACAACTGGGGGATTCATTCTTGGCTTCCTGGCCTCCAAGCCTGGTTCCATGCCCTCACCCCACGTCCATCCCCCAACTCCCCAGATTATTTGAGCTACTCAATACTTTTGTGTCCCCTTTCTTCTTAAATCAGCCAGAGTAACTTCTGTTGCTTGCAACTAGGACCCATGGCGAATATAAGAAGTTGCCCACAATGTCACGTACTGAAGACTATTGCCTTCAATTTCATGATTTGGTTATTCATGACTTTTAGACAGATACCTAGCAATTGGAATAAAATATTATTAACAGTGGAAAAAAGACCGAGTTCAAAGATAATACTTACCTAGCCACATGTCTGAGATCAATATTGTGCTAACAAACACTATCGATTTGGCTATAGAGTTCTGGAGGACTCATCAGAGTCCAGTTGTTAAAAGCCTGAAACCTTCTCTTGTTCAGAGCTATATTTTATGTGTTAGGTGCGGCTAGAGAGTGTTTGATTCTCATTCCTTCCTCCTCCAACAGAGAGACCCACTCTTAGGATCATAGCCAAGAAGAGAATCACACAGATGATCTAACGGGGCAGTAGAAAGGTCTGATTATCCTTCTCTTTCCTCCCTCCCTCCTTCCTGTGGGACAAAACACAGGTTCATGAACTTGGCATCCTCAGTTCTTCACACTCTGGTCTCAACCTTTCCGCCATGGGCTCCACCTCTCCCTTCCCTCACATGTCCCACCATGGACGCAGGACTCTCTCAGAGCACATCCCATTCATAAAAGTGACATGTTCTTTCACACATATGAGAAAACACTGCTATATTTTCCTTCTGACTAAGATGGTTCCCCCACCTTTCTGCCTGGCAAACTC
This sequence comes from Callorhinus ursinus, assembly GCF_003265705.2. NCBI lineage: Eukaryota > Metazoa > Chordata > Mammalia > Carnivora > Otariidae > Callorhinus > Callorhinus ursinus. The sequence continues at coordinate 65,965,117 of NW_027397069.1, forward strand.
ACAGGCTTCCTGTATGACTCAGATCGAATATTGCTTATTTGGGGAAGTCATCCCAAGTTCCACACTTCAGATCAAGTGATTCCTGTTTTTGTTCTCCTTTAGCACGACTCTCTAAACAATTGATTATGCAACATATCTACCTATATCTATTTATAAATTGCATGGGTGTCACCATACCAGTTATATATATCTAAAAGCACACAAAAACAGAAAAATTTTAAATGTGAGATAAAAAAATACAAAACAAATTCTAGTATTTTTCCTTGTCCCTACCCCCACTCCCCCAGTCACATCCTTTGTACATAATTCTTTTTTTCCTTTGTACATAATTCTATCACGTTCATAGCATCTATTGCATCCTATTACAATTGTTTCAATACCCTATTGAATTTGCCTTTGTATCTGCACATAAACTAGGTGTATATATACATATATATATATCTGTTGAGTTAGCCTAATAACATTATAAGAAATCATTTTTTTATAAATAGTTTCAAGTTCCCATAATTTCTCAGCGGTGACAGATTGAAGAAATTGGTATATTGACTGAGTTATCTCAACAACTGCAGTTTAAAGTCAAGTGAATCACTTTCCTTCACTTAAACTGCCCCGATCTTGTGCTCAGTTAGGTTTTCTTTCTGTCAGTCCTGGATTTTATGCTTTAGAGCACAAATAAATGACAATCCAATCCTGGATCTGGAGCTATTAAAAATTTCAGAATCTGAGTTTGTTTTTGAAATGAAGTATTTGGACATTACCATCACAGCTAGGACTGGGTCATTAATTTGCAAATGTGAAAGTCTTCCCAAACAAGCCAAAAGCCCACTTATTCATGCAAGACTTGAATCAAAGAAAAAAACCAATAGGAATATACTTTAAATAGTCACAATTCCTATTTTTGAAAATTCTATTCATTTTGGGCATTCAAGCCTCAGTGCTTTTTCTTATGAAAATTATCTGACTGTGAAATACTTGTTTAAAAATAGAATCTTTAAAAAGTACTATTATGTTTTGGTCCTCTCCAATGTTATCCTACTTCTTTAAATTATATGCTGATGGCCAAGCTACATAGGCAACATATTAACATGTTAATAATTAAGTGAGTTCTGTGAGGAAAGCGAGCATGCACCTGCCTGATGGGAAGGTGGCTCAGTAAGTGCATGTTGACTCCACATGGTGTTTCTATAGCTTCATTTCCCAGCGTCCTTCCAATAACCCCTCCCCCCTCCAAATACTCCCATCCAAAAAAAAAAAAAGTTCATTTGGAATAGGCCTATACAGAGTCTTGACTGAGCACTTATTCTTTATTTTGTTTGGAATATTTTTGTTTGAAATGTATTTTATTTGGAAACAGTAATATGGAGTGAGCTGCTGGCAATATTGCTTTTATTTGGGAAATCCTACAGATAAGAAATTGATAGTAGGTTTAGAGAAGTTGTTTAGCGTTTGCGTTGGTGTTTGGGGTAATCACTCATCTCTCCTTTCCTTTGGGGGTTTATTCCTGACTGTCCCACACCTGAGGAACAGTAGCCAAAGTACTGCTTGCACAATAACCCCATTGCTGGGCTATCGTTAAACCAGACACATATGGCTGAGGCTGTACCCATGGTGAATATGGCTGAATAAAGTTGAGGCCAGGAGCCTTCCCTTCCAAATATTAGATGGCTGGGTCTGTAGAGCAGCGCAAGTCCACTTGCCCAAGCAATTGAATGGGCAGGATTGACATACTCTCCCAGAAGCATGGTTCTGTGGAGGAAGAATGTAAAAAAAGGAAGTGCCTCTTGTCCACCCTGACCTTTAAGACCAGCTCACTAGCAAAGCATAGGCCAGGAAATGCCTTGAATTCTAGTCCACCAGAGCAGCAAGTCCTCTTTTTGTAGAAGTACTAATAGAGTTGAGTATAAGGATAAATATGGGTTAAACTATTCCATCCACTCTGGGGAAGGAGGCCTAATAGGATGAGAAGGTCTGAAAATTCCTCTTCTCCAATAATGGTAATATTTAGTTCCATGATTTGCTGGTGTTTTCTAAATTTCATGGGTTTGAGGTTATGCATCTGTCAGGTTAGGCCATGTTATGCTGCAGTAAGAAATGACCCCCAAACTCTCAGAGGCTTTACATGATAAAGATTGATTTCTCTCTCACATTACATGTCTATCAAGGGTCAGTTGTACCTCTGCTCTATGTCATTTTGACTCTAGGACCCAAGGTGACAGAACAGCTTCTGCCTGGGACATTAGCAGTTGCCACAGGAGGAGGGGGAAAATATAGCAAACTATACATCACTTTTGCTCATATTTCACTGAGCAAAGGAAGTTGCATAGACACATGTAAGGCACAGGATGTATCATCCTTTCTAGGACAGGTCGCCACAAGCAGGTCACTGAACATGATTAAACTATATTACAATATAATGCATGCTGTTACAGTCTTATGTTTTATGTTGACCCCAGAGAGCTTTAGAAAAGTAAGACTCAAAGGAGATCTGGAAATGGAGAAATACAACTATGGACATATTCTAGCCCCAGGGATGCCTCATTGTCAAATACTCTAAAAAAATAGGCTTATTTTGCTCACAATACATGTCCATCTCAAGGGACTCTGATCTATGGTGTCCTCACTAAGAGACAGGGGCCTCCATCTCTTCATCTGCAACATGGTGGACCCATGGCAGGGAAAGAGAAGAATTTGCACATTCTGTCTTAAAGACTTTGACCAAGAGGCAACACATGACACTTCTACTTCTATTCTGTTGACCAAAGTAGATCACATCACCATGCCCAAATTTAAACAGAAAGCCCGATCCCACAATGTGCTTGGAAGGAGGAGAGCCAAATCACAGTTGAACCCCTCAATGACTACCACATAAGGTACTGAAGGTGGCCTAGGCTGAGCAATGGAAGAAGAATCCAGAATCTACCGACCACCTGTGACTGCTCTGGCCAGATTACAAAGAATAGGGGACAATAAAAAAAGAGTACATCTTTTGTATGTCTCCTCAACTTTAACTTTTCTTTCGGAAAAAATAAAAGGGTTGAAGTTTCATATGTTGATGCAAATTTTGAGTTATTTTATATACTAGCCCTGTATTATCTGGGCTGGGTTCCTATCTGAGCTCACCATATAAACCTGCCAGACAAATTTAGTTAGCCATGGAAATAAACTATGGATGACTCCGCAGCCTATTATAGAGTACAACCCTGGGTATAACATTATCTCACCTTGATCCAGTTTAGAGATGGTGGGAGCCACCTCATAAAGGCCTGAGGGGCTCAAATACTCACCTTACAGACTTTGGGGGACATGCAGGGAAGATAGGATAATTCTGTGAAGGGGCCAGAGTAAACTCCATTAAGCACAGCAGGCAACTTCTTTCAGAAAGTTCTTTGAAAATCAGAAGAAAATCGGAAGAAAACAAAAAGATCTTTTATGTTGAAGAAAATGTTTTCACATATAATATTAATAGTCACCTTTTTACCAATGCTTTAGTAAAATAATTTTTATTTTATCATAAGGGAAGGGGCTCATGAAGACAAAAGTGGCTAAGACCCATGAAAGTCATAATGCGATGCTAGAAAGGGCACCCAGAATCCTCCCCTAACCTCTCTGGAGAGTAGTAGAAATATGGTTGATTCAACCCGATCATTGACATTGGGATTAACAAGTCAGGAACACAAATGAAACTTGTGAAATTTGAAATTATGTATGACTCATTTTTGTGGCTCACATTATATTTCTATCAGGCAACGCTGCTCTAGACTTCATGCAACACCTAGAATCATCCTTTGGGAATCATGAATATCATGTTTCCCTTCTATTCAAAACTCTCCAAAAGCTTTTACATTTCACTCAGAGGCAAGTAACGGATCTTACTGTGGCCTGTAAGGTCTTATGTGATCGTAGATGATCCCAGCTACCTCCCTGACCCCCTCTCCTACTACTTTTGCCTTTGCCACTCCATTCAGGGCACAGTGGCCTCCTTGGTAAACATGCCAACCATGCTTTTACCCCAGGGCCTTTGCATGTGTTTTTCCCTCTGCTCGGAATCCCTTTCCCTAGATATTGGGATGCCACTCCCTCACTTACTTCAGGTCTCTACTCTTTTGTTACCACCCTATTTAAAGTAAAAGTGTGCATATGCACGCATGCGTGCACGCCCACATGCACCCTGAGTCACCTGTTCCCTCCTTATTCTGTTTTAGTTATCCTCAGTACTTACCATAGCCATCAGTTTTTCTTTTTCTGTTAGAACGTAAGCTCCACGAGGGCAAATTTGTTTGTATGTTGTTTACTGCTGAAGACCAAGTGCCTAGAACAGTGCCCAGCATGTAGTAGACGCTTAATGAGTGTTTGTTGAATGAATGAATATCAGAGCAGTAAATGTGTGTGGATCCAGGGAGGAAAAGCCCAGGATGACCCTCAGGTTTGACACTAGCCTAAGTAAAAGGATCTCCTTCACCTCCAAGAGATTTGTACACTGGGATTTGAGGCAAAAGCCTCTCAGTAATAGTGTCCCCTTGGCCTGACTTTGTTCTCTGTAAAAACTCAAGGACAGGACAGGACCTGGGGGGCTAGGTGCCATCCAAATATTATCAACCCTAACACAGCTCACAAAAATCTCTTGTGTGTGTGTGTCCTTTTTCTTTTCTTTTCTTTTCTTTTCTTTTCCTTTTTCCTTTAAACACAACTAAAACAGAATAGAGTGCTTTAAAATTCTTAGGTAAAATGAAAAGAAAGCTAAGAAATCCAAACAGTATAAAACCAATTACTGTAGGGCTTGGGCTGTGATCCTACAGTAACTAGAGTCAAGTCACAGATTGATTAAATTTTCAGGGGCAAGGCCTGGCTTCCTCCAGCTTCAGCTTTCATCTGTTCCAGCTCATATGTGCTCTGGGCATTACCTCACTTCCGATTACCTAGTACACTCCTGAACATTGCCCTTAATTCAAGGAGAAATTGGAATGCCAACTTTTCTAGCCACAAACCCTTGCTTGCTAGAGACCTCAGTTCATAGTTTACAGTTTCTCCAAATGCAATTAATCCCCGGTTCTTCCAGTCAGCCTCCTCCCTGCCCTCAGTGGCTCTGAGATTCACTCCTCTGGGCCCTTCTCACCCCTACCGGACTCAAGGGAGCCTTTCTGGCAAGATTTAGCAGCTTGGTCTCAATTAGCAAGGAAATGGAGTACCTGGAGGCCGAAGGTCTCAGATGGTAGAAGAGCCCCCTTGGAACTCAGCCCCGACATCTGAGAGCTGCTCCAGACCCTATCTGCCCCTTCCCCAGGGGAGGGTTAGGATCTGCTCTGTGTGAGATCAGACAGACGGGAGTACAATCCCGGGCTACACTCCAGAAACCTCACCCCATTCCATCCCCACACACTGCCCAGCACCAGATATTGTAACCTGTGCCTTTAATGGATGAACATTGTTCCATTCTCTGAGACTTGCCTGAGATGGATTTTGTGGCTTAGGCTGTGCTTGAGAGAAGGAATTATTTAGAAGCACCCTGCTCTGTTTCCTCTCATTACCTGCACCCACACCTGCTACCTCTATCACCCAGGCCTGCCAGCCAATGCCCTCCCCCAACTTCCCCTGGACTTTCCCGCCCCTTTCAATCAAGCAAGGACTTCCATAAGTAACACATGGCTCCACCACTTACCAGCTGTCCTTTGGGAAATCACTTAATCCAGCAGCGCTGCACTCTAACTTGTAAAATGAGGATGAAATAGAAAGTACCTATCTCCGAGGGGCCTTGGGAGCTTATCCCCACTCTTCTCTTCTGAGCTGTTAGTACCTTGTCGACCTGGAGCTGCAGGGCCTGATTTCATCCCCATGACGAAGGAAAGGGACACAGAGCAGAGCCTGGCTGAGAATTGGATAGAGAAAGACAGAACAAGTCCTTGTAAGCTCAGTGGAGTGCCTGGATATGGCTGAGCCTAAACCAGATGCACCCCAAAACTTCCAAGTTGGGTGAATCAACAAATTCCCATTTTTAGTTTTATTTTGTTGGTGGTTGATTGGTTGTTTTGTTGCCTGCAACTGCAAAAGCTCAAACTAAAATACTGCTTTTCTGTGCCCTGGCTCTTAACTTTGGCAGCTTCATATAAGATTTTCATGAGTCTCTGGCTCCCCTGGGTGGCAAAGAGAATAAATTCACCTTTCTAGGATTCTTACTCTCTACATAAGCATTTTCATTTCTACAATTTATTCACACTTTGGTGCCTCTAGTCTCGGATATATTTGGGTTTACTCAGCCCACAGGTGCTTTAACAGAGATTTCTTTTTCATGATTCCCCCCACCCCTCCCTTCTGTGGTGGTGCTGTGTCTGCAGTGAGCCAGTCGATTTCTCACTGGTCCTATCTGGAGAGGCTACTGGGTTTGGGGCAGTTGCACAGTGAATGGCCCAAGTCAGGAGAGCAGAGGGTCACCCGCCTCCAGAAGCAGTCTGGACACAAAGCACCATTTTAGTATTAGTCCAGGTTTCACCAACCAACTATGTGAACCAGCCCAGATTCTATCATGCTTTCAAAAGCCCCAGCCATGTGAATTGGCCTCATCCAAATTTCTCTGAAGGAGAAGAGTGCAGAATTGAAATTGACTTGCAGTGCAAGTGCAAGCTGATAGTCATTTTCATTATGCAATTTGTAAAGACATATTTAAGAACACAAAGGGTTGGCCATATTGGTATTATTTTACCATGATCAATTTTCTGGAAAGACATTGCTATTAAAAAGTCAACAAGGTTCTTGGAACCCTTACTCACCTTTTAGTATTCCGAGACCATCTGGAAACATGTCATTAGTACGTGCCACTCTGTTGTGCTTACGTTTTTTACATAATTGTTGCCCATTCCTTACTTCAACCCTTGCGTTTCAGAAACACTAGCCTGCTTGTCCTTACAGGCTGTCATTCATCTCCTGTGTATTTGCATCCTCTGGCAGAGAAATGGAGTACCTTCCCCCCATCCTCCTCGCCTCAGCTCAAGTGTATCTACCTTACCCCCCATTCTTCACCCTTGGCTCAAGTTGGGCTAGGTGTCCCACTTCTATTTCCAATAATGATCTATGCATAGTGCTGTCATTATAGCGATTACTTGTTTATTAATTGTGTCCTCAACTAGCTCGTGAAGCTTGAGGTGTGGTCTTTTATCTCTTTTTTTCTTTAAAAAGTGCTTCGAGCACAGGGCTTGGCCCGAAGTTTATTAACTGAATATATGAATTAGAAGGACAGGAGAAGATAAAATAGCATTTGTTGAGGACCTACTGGCCAGATGACTTAAAGCACTGTGGTAAGAATTTCACAAGAGAGTGTATGTAAATAACCTGGAGACATACCTAGCACCACATGGACATGCATGTTGAGTGAATGATGGTAGATCCACATTCTGAAGAGGAAAGCTGAGGCTCAGAGAGCCTAAGCTACTTCCCAAAGTCACCCAGTTACAGTGAGAAAGCTAAGATTCGACCAGAGCTCTCTCTGGCCTCCAGACCCTGGCCTCACCTACACCTCCCTGTAGCCTTCCACTTCCGCCTCACCATATCCCTCATCCCAGCAGGTAGGCAAATTTTTTTCTGTTGATCATGATCTTTGAATCAACTGTAACACTTTTACGTAATGACTCTCCATGGGAAGAATTCCACAAATACTTGTTGGGTGAATGGGTGAATGACTAGACTGGGGGAAACTTCCAGTGCCGAACAAACACAGGTGGCTGACTAGTCCATTCAAGTGCGTGGTATTAGATTACGCCTTTAGAAAAGGTACACTATCACTGTAGCGATCCGTTAAGCAAAAACATAATGTGTGATAAAATAACAGTGGGTAAAAGGCTTTTAAGGCAATGTAACAGAAGTAAAGGTAAAGAAAATAAAGTTAATCTTTTCAGGACAAGGACAAAGTTACAAATCTGTGGTATTCAGAATATTCTTAAGAATCTCTCACAACAGGGGCACCTGGGTGGCTCAGATGGTTGGGTGACTGCCTTCAGCTCGGGTCATGATCCCGGAGTCCCGGGATCGAGTCCCACATCGGGCTCCCTGCTCGGCGGGGAGTCTGCTTCTCCCTCTGACCCTCTTCCCTCTCATGCTCTCTATCTCTCATTCTCTCTCTCTCAAATAAATAAATAAAATCTTAAAAAAAAAAAAGAATCTCTCACAACAGAGAGGAGGGATTTTAACCTCCCTGCTAAAATCTGATTCTCTGATTTTGAATTACCTGCAGAGATATTAACACAGATCTATCTAATGTTTTGAAATCTGGATGGTTGATTGTCTAAGCAGTTAAGCAGTATGAAGCAGCACACCGTGAAAGGTGAGGATAAGTAAAGAGTTTCAGGTTCTCTTACTGGGAGAGGATTAGGAGGGGAATGAAGCTAATTGTAGGCACCGTGGGTGACCGAGAGATTAAGTAACCAAAGCAGTAACAATCATAACTGCTGTCCATTATGCTCCCTTTCTGTGGCAGGCGCTTTGCTTATGCTATATGATTGAATTAACTGGTCCCCACAATACCACAATGCGGTAGGATTTCTTATCCACGTTTCACAGGTAAGACTTCAGAGAGGTAATTTGCCCAAGGGACGTTACAGATGAAAAGATTTATACCCAGATCCATCTGACTCCAGACACAGAGGCTGGTGGATTATCTTGTGACTCTCACTGTAAAGGCAAATTCACAAACCTGGTGCCCAGGCTGTGAACCTTACCACGCTGGGTTCTAAGAGCTGCGTCCCCTTCAGTTTGCTGAGGACATGGGCTGATCACCAGCATGTCCTCAGTACAAAGTGAAGGCCTTGCACACTCATCCACTGTAAGTGATGACAAGGGCTACTGTAGGTGATGACAAGGGCTCATTCACTGTAGGTGATGACAAGGGCTACTCTGTAATAAGCAAGGTGCAAAGTCAACTTGTTACAAAAAAAGCATATCAAGCTGAAGGCTAACAGGCATTTTAATTACGTAGGACATATTTAAAGCACAAAGTTTTGACCATATTAGTTTTATTTTATTGTGATTAATTTCCTAGACACCCACTGCCATTGAAAAAAATTCAACAAGGTCCTTGTGATCCCTCTTGGAAACAGCCCAATGCTCCTCAATATTACAGTCTTCCTCCCATCATCCCTGCCAAGCCTCCCCACATTTTCTTATGTATAAACTCTGCCCCAGGGAAGAGTTCTGTTCAAGGACAAATGTAATCCTCAAGGACAGGTCATAGGTCACAGTCATAAGGGTAGGGCTTCCTGTACTCCCAAGGAACAAAAATGTCCTCTTCTTTCATCTCTGTCCCCCAAGGGTAACAAGCATAGTTGGGCACTTCCTCTTCCATAGGAGGCTATCCAGTGATCTTACCTTTGGAAGATCAAGCAAGGCCAGTGCAGGACCAGAGGAAATAAAGTTCTGTAGTGGTTTGTTCTAGGAGAAAGAGGCCCTTTTTTCACTGCTTGGCACTTGATGATATAAAACAGGACTGGGGCTGCATTTTACTGGTAGGCCTCTCAGGCCTTGGAAAGTCAAAGAGAAATCAAATAGGAATAGAACATGCATATCTAGAGAACCTTAGCAGAGGCAGGTCAGAGATTTGCATTCTGGGCCACATATGAGACACAACCAATAGTAAATGAGGAGGCCAGAGGCAGGTATAAAAAGTCAGGGGTCAGGAACTATAGACATTCCTGACCTTCTGTTTTGGGTTGACCCTGTTCCTTCCTGTAGAGACAAAAAAGAAGACATTTACATTGTCAAAAAATTAAAAACAGTTGACAAATGGCGAACTTCTCAGAAGGGAGACTCTGCAAGTAGAGAATAAAGTGCAATAACATATTTGTGGAGTGTACTTTTTTCAGTGGAAAATAACAACACACAAACTTCCTCAGGAAAAACAGACTTAATATATCACAATTTAAATAGCTGGTTTCAGGGTGGTTAGTCAGCAATATCAGATTTCTAACCGTAATTATGGGAGGGTGGAGGGATGCATCTTCTCCAATGCTTTACTCATAACATACCTTAAGCCTTATGTTTGTTGATATAGTAAGCAGTTGGAAGGCATGTGTTATTAGTTTGAAGTGCCTCATCGTTCAGAATTGGCAAGAATTTTGGCTCCCGTTTTGCTCTTTCTCCTTTTTTATTGGGGAATTAAAGCAACTTTAATTTGCATGACTCTTAGTTCTCACGTCTCTCTCTTTCAAAATTCTAGCTGTCCACCCTTAGACAACTGGCCTTTTGTGATATATCCATTTTTGCTGAGATCTGACTTTGTAATCAAGTAGCCCGCTCTCCTGAAGGATGTAGAAAGAGGGATTTCATTTCACTCTGCACAGATGGAGTTACAGGTCAACTTGCCCAATGAAAACAAATCCTGAACCTGGTCTTTTTTCCAGCACTCCCACCCTCCTGACTGGGTTATTAATTCATTTGGGAAACTGAATATACATACACTGGTTCCATGAACCTAAGGTGCCATCTAACAATAGCATCCATAAAAATGCTAACATCCCTGGAACTCAGACACATCCTGGTCTCAGAATCTATCTGATTCATAAAAAAACAAAAACAGTAACACTTTGGTGGTTGTTTCCCACTGAAATGAAGATGCTTCCTTTCAACAGGGCAAATCCAAATAGTCTGTGGTGAAATGACTCATCTTTATGTACAAGGACTTTGAATTTACCCCATGATAGCTCAGAAAAGAGAAGACACAGGATACTAATTCTTCTTCCTTTCCTTTTTCTCACATGCGCTGAAGAAACAAAAGAGAAAAAAAAAAGAGGAATCTATTTCTGGCCTACCAATTTAGCTTTCAGGATGAAAAATCAGAATATTATGTAGGGCAACAATGATCCCAATTATACAAATATGAAATCTCTTATTTGTACTATCATCGAATGGTTAAGGTAACCATAGATATAAGAATTGCTTAATAATTTTCAGTAACAGAGCAGGAAATCTCATTAATAGTTTATAGGTGAGAAAACTAAGGCAAAGAAGAGTGGTGAGTTACATATATTTGTCCGAATTAACTTATAGTCACAAAAGTACTTCTCAGTCAGAGTCAAAATCAGCTCTTTGGAATGGGCAGGGCAGGCATTCACAGCAACAAGCCTGTCCCGTAGCTAAATAGCAGACACACCACCCCTCCTCACCTACTGGAGGGAACACAGGATGGAGCTGGCTGTCTCATTCAGAGTGAGGTTATTGTTCTCCCATCTCTTAGCCTCTGGTTTCGGAATCAAATATCACTCCATTTTCTCTCAAAAACATCTATGCTCTATTTGTGCCAGTTAAGCTTAAATAAAATCTTATAGATATTATAGCAGTGGTTCTCAATCAGGGACACTTTTGCTTTTTTCTGCGACTGGTAAAGGCTTGGGGTGCTGCTAACCACTCTAGGACAGCCCATACACAACAAAGAATTATCTGGCCCAATATGTCAACAGTGTCAAGTGTGAGAAACCCCGTATTAGAGGAAAGCTGACAAATGTCCCTTTTCCCCAATAAGTTTGTGAGATATTTCTACCGTCCAAATCATTCACCAAATATTTACTGACCATCCATTATGGCACTGTGAAGAAGAAAAACAAGGTCACTGCCTTCCTGAGCCATACAATTTAAAGAGAGGAAATAGGTAAATAAACAACTAACTAACTAAATAAACCCTGTAATTTCAGAGTGTGGTATAGATGATAAAGGAAATAAATGGATGACAATAGAGAATAACCAGAAGATGCTTTTGATAATATAGTCAAGGAAGACCTACCTTGCTGAGGAAATGAGGATGGTTTTAGCCGCGAATAACAGAAACTCCCAATTCAACCTGACTTAGTAAGGAGAAATATGGTTTCATTTAAATACAGAGGTAGGATGAGTCTCAGAATTGGGTTAATGCCTAGGCTCTAATTTCCATCCAAGTGTCTACATCCAGCTTCCTTTCTGGATGGCAGTTAGGTCGGTTGTAATCATGAGGTCTCATAACCTCACATAATGGGGCTTGAGGGAAGGCAAGGGAGATGGAATGGGGCACACAGGTAACAGTCACACCCCAGTGCTCTAAGCAATAGCACTGAGAATCACCTGATTGGACTGTGTAGGTCACGTGCCCACCCCTGAACCAATGACTGTGGCCAAGGGGAATAGAATGTGCTGGTGGGGTTAAGCCAAACAGTGCCCACCCTTGGCACGGGGTCAGGCATCAGCTTCTCCTTAACAACTAAGCAAACAGTGGGAAGAGTGAGGTACTGACTGGGTGACTTTCAGAAACTTTCTCTGTAGAAGATGAGATTCAAGTTGTGCCTTGGAGAATGAGAAGGAGCTGGTAGTGAGGGGCCCAAAGAAGAGCATGGGGATGGGGGAGGGACACAAAGGCTTTGAGATGGGGAAAGTGGTCCTCAGTAAGTTTGGAGGGGCAGATAGGAACATTATCCTCTAATTTGAGTTTTTGCTAACCACATTTGTTATAAAATATGGTGATCCTTTTTAGGTTGGAAAAAAAACAGTATTTCCTTCAGGATTTTTCCCTGCATTCCTACTTTTAAGTAATCGTTCTTTCTAATGGCACTTAAAATTAAGGCGAAGTAGGTTTTATCGGAACTAATTAACTTCCAAAGAGTAATTTTCAAGTTAATATATGAAAAGAAAAAAATCCTTTAGAAAGCAAATATTGAAAGAAACTCAAGTGGATGAGATTTCAGATATTTGAGCATTCAGATGCATGGGTATTCTAGAGAAGCTATACAAAACTCATCTTGATTTAGAACAAGTTTTACCTACCTCTGTAACCCCCGGCACCTGGCACCGTACTAAATGCAGAGGCGGCCACAATAATACTGATTCACACCAGAAGTTGAAGATCACGAGCACTTTCATGTTCATTATTCTACCTACATATCCACTGTTTTGACCATCTCTTCCTTCCTTGTAAGGAAGCCCATCACAACTTTTTTATATTGACTGCACATTATCTCTCTGAATGACACTCTGGTTTGGGCTTTTCTTCTTTTGTCTTTGCATTTTTGTTTTATTGTACTTTGGGAGCTGTTTCTGCTCCTGATTTTGATGACTCTGTCATTCTCCAAGACAAATATGAGGAAAAAATCCCCAGTAACTGCGCTGATAGCTGCTAGCAGATTTAGGATAAAGTCACCTTAACTTCTTGTTTACCTTTGACTCCATAATTACATAATAATGATGTGTTGGAATTATGTTTATCATTCTTAGTTTCATCCTCAAATTTCTTACACCATGACAAATAGTGTGAGAAATTATATGTATTAAAAATGTAATAAATAAAATGATAAAATCTGATAAAGTAATAAAAACAAGGATTCTAATTAGATAATACATGTAGCATCATCTAATTAGAAAATAAATGTGGCAGTTCATATTCCCTATTCACTTGTCTCAACAATTAATTAAGGTGATATAAAATGTTAAATAAGGTTAAATAAAAGGGGGCTATAAAAATGTACAACTCAGCATTCACAGCAGTGTGAGCTGAGATATAAGTTCTGGTACTGGCTTTTCTTGAATAATATTACTGTTGCTACAATATATTGAGTGCCTGCTACCGTATTAGATGTTTTATTTACATGCAATCCTTCCAAACTCCCAAGGAGATAGTATGATCTCCATTTTCACATATGAGGAAACCGGGGCCCAGATAAGAACTAGAAGATTACACAGCTATCACATAATAATGACATATGTTTGGTGGTTTATAGACATTTTCAGTCCTTATATACAACCTATCAGGCAGAATTCAAGAAAGCTTAATAATTACCTCAAGTTCTCACAGCTGGCAAATTAGTGAGTCTCTAGAGCCAGAATTAAAGCCCATGAAGTCTAACTCTGGGAGGCTGGTACTCTTAGAAGCTGTGCTATAAAATATCTTAGTATTGCCCAGGATTTGAACCTGTCTGCTTCTAAAGACCAAGAACTGTTCCTTTCTCCTTTCTGCAGAAGTTTCCTCATATACAAAATGTGAGAAGACCAAAAAATCTCCAAGATCTATTTCTGTTCAAAAATGCTACGATTCCATGGATTTTAATATAGAAAATTTTGTTATGCAAACAACATGGAGGCAAGAGATGCCTCTCATACAACCTTCTAAGAGTTGTCATACTCTTCAGAAGACAGATTTTTTTTTTTTAATCTTTGGGTCACCACTCCTAACTTATCCAGTTACACATCTTTGAACTGTGCTTGTATTTCTCTGTGCCTGAGGGAAAGTGAGCAGAAAGCTATCAGGAAAACTTGAAAGACACCCAAGTGTATGAAAGACCTGATGATAGCAGCAGAGTGCCAACTTTTTTTCTTTTCATATTTGTCTCTTTACTGAAAATAAGTTGATAGCAACATCACTGTTCAGGGAAAGAAACAAAAGCTGTTTTCTGATCAAAGAAGCAAAACTTAATATGGCTAGGAGAGGCAGGGTAGAACAAGGTCCGCTGAAGTTAAGACATCAAAAATAAGCAGCAAGTGATACCACAGCCTCCTGTATTATGCCACATCTAAAAAACGCTTGCCTTAAAAACAAATAACAAAAAACCTTTTACATTTTATTCCACAAAAGAATATCCTGCCGACCGACGAATACAAGAACATTTAACACACACCCTGTGCCTATTAGCGGCTTAAACGGAAATTCCCTCCTCTATTTCGTAATTCCCCAGTTGTGGGGTAATCTGTACAATAAAAAGAACACAAAACAAACAGCAAACAAAATGCCACTACTAAAGCACTAGAGGGAACCCAGCCTCCCCCGCGAGTCTTCCAAGACAAAGCCGGGTCCCGGCACGCACTGCGGCCGGGACCACACATCCCAGCATGCAAGGCGCACTCCATCTCCCAGCTGGACTACGGTTCCCGACATGCTCTGTTGACAGCTGGTCGGCCTCCTCGGGGTCTAGGGTCTCCGAAGAAGTGGGGTTTGTCTCCGCCCGATCAGCCTGTCAGGGCCGGATACCATCACCCAGTAGTAAATTGTGAAGATTACGATTTTCCATTCTTCATTGTCCGTTTTATCAGGACAGCAAAGAGCCTGTAGGTGGGTCAGCCTCGCTGGCTTGAGCCAATAGCGCCGGAGCGGCTTTTCTGCCACTATGGCAACCGCGGCCGTCCCCAGAGGGACCAGCCACCCATTGGGTAGAATCTTTCGAGAAGGCTCGAGAAGAAGGAAGCGGAAGTGGCACGTGGAGGGGCCGGTGGAGGCGCCGGTGAGTAAATGCCGCAGATTCTGGAAAGTTCTGATCAGTGCGATACATAAGGCTGAGGAATTGGGACCTCCCCTTCTGGGTCGGTAGTTCAGCGCCGCGCCGGTGAGCTCTGGGTGCAGATCGAGGCAGTCAGCCCGAGCTTGCGGAGCTACCTGCGGAGACCGATCGCCTCTTTACCCCGTGCTTAGTCGTCTGGGAGCTGCCACTGTCCCCAGGAAGCCGGAGGCGCCAGCCAGGCCGACTGTCCGTGTGTCCGTCCGAGTGACAGGGGAGCGGTCGGACTCCGCGGGAGCGGCGCGCGGCCGGGCAAGAAGCGGCTGCGGAAGGAGCGGGCGGGGGGCCGGAGGACGCAGACCCAGACCCAGAGCCCAGGCGGAGGCGGACCGCGAGCCGGCCATGTCGGTGGTGGGGCTGGATGTGGGCTCGCAGAGCTGCTACATTGCGGTGGCCCGGGCCGGGGGCATCGAGACCATCGCCAACGAGTTCAGCGACCGGTGCACCCCGTAAGTGGGAGCCTGCGGGGGCGCTAGGAGAGATTGTGGAGTGAGGAGAGAAAGCCGGCGGGGGCTGGGGAATGTGGGGACCCGGGGCTTGCGCGCTGGCTGCGGAGCGCCGGGCCGATCGGAAGGCGATGTGGGGAGCGGTACGCTCCTCCGTAGGGTCTGGGTACCGGCGGCCGGGTAGGGCAGGACGCTTGCCCAAGAGTAGGGGTGGGGGCTTGCCGCCAGGATTGGGGGGGAGGGGGTCTTGGCGATTCACGGGGCCAAGAGAAGTCCTAGAGTGGAGTGGCCCAGGGTCGTCGCTTCGGAGCGGGCTTCTTACTGGGGGCCGGGCTGCGCATAAGCCCGCGACTTCGTTCCTTTTCTTGGCAGGCCTCAGTTCGCTCTTTCCGCGGCCGCCCCCGTTTCCCCACGCGGCTTCTCCTGGCTGCCTGTGCCGCCCCCAGCTTGTCCGCCTCCCGCGGAGCATATCTTTGCGCACCGCAGTTGCGGGCTGCTGAGCTTTTTCTTCCGCATTGTGAATCTCGAAATGAACTGGAAGCTTCCAGAGCCTGTATGCTGCTGCTTGTCCAGTGAGCGGGCGGTCTGTTGTTAGCGACCGCAGAATGCCTCCTTTCATAGATACCTCTTCGTGCGCACTTTGGTTACTAATGCTGTCCGCCTTAGTGCCTGGGATCATTTGTGAAGGTGTAAACGTTCTTTTGCTCATTTTATGAGAGCTATTCAAGGGGAATCCTAAATCGTGTTCTATTAATTTTGCACAATTTAAAGGAGCTAAAATGAGAATTGCACAGTTTTGTGCTAGAACTCGGAGATGAATGTTGTCACTGAATTAAATATTCTACAGCGGCACAGGGTGGGCAAAGGTAACATTTTATTAAAGCAACTTTTTCGAGGGGCTTATTTTCTGAAGATAATACATGCAAACATGCCTGCATGCACATTAATGAAAACAATTGCTTCTCGGGAAAATTAATGTAGGTATTTATTTTTTAAATGCCTTAAACCCAAGATAAAAAGCGTTGAATGAGACATTAAGGCCCAAAGGTAGAATGACTGTGTATGTCACAATTTGAGTACGGATGGCCATTTACTAAAGTGAATGGAAAATCAGAAAATAAGCAAATACTTGACAACGAGTAGCCTTGGGAATACTTATTCCATGATTTTACATATTTGCAAATTTAGTCTGTTCTTTAGCTGTGTAGAGGGCTCTGTAATTGGAGTATAGTAAGAAAGACACTATGTCAGGCTTTCGTGCTTAGGTACGGTTTACATCTTTGTTCTCTTTGATCCAATAAAAGGAAGAAAAGCTGTTCAAATGAGAGTAGGAAAAAATGGGCATGTGGCTGTATTGACCACTGTGAAATAAAGACAACAGATATGTCTCTAAAAAGGGTAAACAGATGGTAGTTTTGGAATTCCCTTTAGTCTTTTGATCTAATAGATGTTTGTCTCATTTGCGTTGGCCAGTATTAATTTCAGTGTGGAAAATGAGTTAAGTCATTCTGCAAGTGAATAGTTACTCTGAGCCTAGAATGATACAGTGTTTTTGGAAGGTTCTAGCCTTTGCTTGAACACTCCTCTAGCTTTTAGGATGCTGTTTAGCACCTGCCAGATAATTTAGATTTAGGGTGTTTTCCTTACTAGCAAATTTAAAGTTGATTTAGCCTGATGTTTAATGCCCTAAGCATATTCCCATTTTGTTCATCTCACTATTACTCCTACCTGCTCTCTGATTGAAAACCTAATTTGCTTACCTCCTCCTGACAAGATTTTGAGTTTCTCTCTGCTCTGTGCTGCCATTCCATTTCTGTTGCTGAGAAGGCTATCTCACAGAAGTCATTTTTCATCTCTTCTGACTTAATGTAACTGATTACTCACTGCTTTCTCTCAACTCTGTTCTGCTGGGGTTCTTGCTCTGTGTCATTTTTAGTTGGCTTCATTAAGTAGAGTCTTCCATGTAAGACCCTCTCTTGTGCTTTTAAGCTCCAAAAACCTAACTTAGGCCCACTTGTTTGGGTTTATATAAACCCTTTGATCCTAAAGAGGCCGATGGTGTATCAGAACAGCAATGGGTATGACAGTGATACTCAGATTTGTACAGAGTTGCTAACTGAGAAGTGGAATTACACCATATATTTTGTTAATTATGTATATAAGGCCAAGTTAATGATACCTTTTATTCAAAGTATTTTCAGAGTTCATGTGCACTTCCTAATGATTGGGGATCTGGAGAATTATACTGGTACTTGAGGTATTGGAAAATGCCCCCTGACCCATGAGCAGACTTTTTTGGGTAAAATGGCCACCTAGATTGGATTCTCAGAGTAGAGATTAAGCAGACTTCCACTGAGTATCTGACCAAAGCTTTAGAGTCCAAAGTTGTGCTATAGTTATGGTGTCCTCCCACCCCCCCATGGGTAAGCAATTTATATTTTCTTGTCAGTTAAAGATGTCCGCACCTATGCCTTTTAACAGTTTTGAGACATGTGGTTTGTATATCTTCTAGATCAGTCATATCATTTGGATCAAAAAACAGAACAATTGGAGTTGCAGCCAAAAATCAGGTATGTTCTTTAAGAGAATTCTGGTCATTTTTAAGGGGGAGAATTTCAAGGTAAAATATCAAGGGCATACAAGAGTATGAAATATCTAAGCCTATATATTTTTGAATTTTAGAAGTGTAATGCGAGTATTTTTTATGAGCCCTTAGATGGCTATTTTTCCTTCTTTCCCGTTCTTCTTTTCCCAAGATCTACCTTAGTGTTCTAATCTTACAACCTTAATATTTAGTAATTTGCTACCTTCTAATTTATCTAATTTTTAAAAATTATAAATAAGACACTTGAAGTTCTTTCATGTGTAATTTCTTATACACGTTTAAGAGTTAAAGATTCCTTCTAGAAGTTCTGTATTTAAAAGCATTTTCAGGTTATTTAATAATTAAGATAAGACTGGGAGAACTTTCTGTATAGACCTGTGCTGTCTTATTAGGGTAGCCGTTAATACACTTGAAATGTACAAATGTGAAGTAAGTATGAAATACACATGAGATTTTGAAGTCTTAAAAGGAAATAAAGTATCTCCTTAGTATTTTATATTGAGTACATGTTGAAATGACAGTATTTTGGATCTATTAGGCTTCAAAATAAGTTACTGAAATTAATTTCGCCTGTTACTTAATGTGACTAGAAAATTTATGTATGCCCCTCCCACGTGGGCCTCACGTTGTAACTGGTGAGCCCTTAGGTTTGGGGAGGAAAAACTAAAGTAAAAGAACATGAAATATGAAATCTCTTCTGAGAGGCTTTTAAAGAGAGACTGAAAAAGTTCTTTCAAATACAGAAAACAGTATTGCTGAAACAGAAACAAAATTCTAAACCCTGGAAGGCTATAATAAGGCTAGTTGGAAGAGAGACAAGATAAAAGAAGAAAAAAAAACAGAAAAATAGCTGTGTACACTCAAAATAACATACTCAAAAGGAAAGAAACACATTAGTGAAGTAACTGTCTTCCGGAATATGGCCATTTAGAATACTGATAATTCCAGACCTAAAATTCTGTTGAATTTTTGGATATTATATGAGGAGAGTCAGTAGAGGCTCAGATCTAGCCTATAGGTTACTAGATCTACCTCAAGTCAGTTTCAGAATCAGAGGGAATTTTAGTATATAAACATACTTCAATTCTGTGTTGTTTGAAAAACTAGTAGTGCCAACTTGTAGTCCTCCCTTTAAAAGAAGTGGACCAGAGAAAACAGTAAATAGTAAACTGTTTTGGGATTTTCATTATTTCAGAAGTCTCAGTTTTTAGTCTTTGAATTATTTCTGTATTTTAAATAAAGTTCCCATTGCTGACTTCTGTGAGTGAAACATACTGTGGAGTGTGGGACTTTTCAATCCAGAGCCTACTCATCAAAAATATGCAGTTGAAAGCATTAGGTCACTTAGAAACTTCTTGAATTATCCTCGCCTCTTTTGCTTTTTGGTATAGATAATTAACATTCCATTATTGTCCCAATCCATGTATTTTGTGGCACAAAATGTTTACCACTTAGCAATTTATTAAACTGTAACCACTTTTTTTTTTAAATGTAATTTGCCCTGTAGTGCTTCTAGATCTCCTTATTCATTTATTCATTGGGTATAAAACTTACAAGTTTAGTGGGGGGTAAAAGGAATGAAATAAAGGGATGCAGTTCTTGGTTTGTTCAGGGCTTTAGTGGTAGTTTGACCATCTTTGATTTTATCTTGCAGATTTTGAAATCTTTTTAAAAGTCTGTGATGACAGTATTGCCTTCTGTTCCCTCTCACTGCCTACCTTCTGGTATTTCCCGGGGTTGCAGAGAAAGTTATTTATGTTCTTAATGGTTTGAGTTGTACAAGTAACTTTCTATAAAATTGTAATAGCCTGATAGATGTTCCAATTAGGAAAAAAAATTTTTCTAATTTCTTTTGCAGCAAATCACTCATGCAAACAATACAGTGTCTAACTTCAAAAGGTTTCATGGCCGAGCATTCAGTGACCCCTTCATTCAAAAGGAGAAGGAAAACTTAAGTTATGATTTGGTTCCAATGAAAAATGGTGGAGTTGGAATAAAGGTAATATAACTGAGCACCCTTAGAGTCCTTAGTAGGAAATGGAATTCACCTACAGAAAAAAAAAAACAAAACCCTTAATTCTTAAAAAACATTTAATTTAAAGTCCTTAATTAGATGAGATCTTTTTTTTTTTGGTCAAGTTCTTATAAACGGTAAGTATGTTTTAATGTCTAAAAATTATTCAAATGATATATACTGCTATAACTTAAATTGTCTCAACTTTTTTATAATTATTGAAATTTAGGTTTTCTTTAGGGGTGGTTAAAAAAACCTCAGTTGTGTTGTTTTTATCATACAAAAGCCATGACAACCCAGTTGCAGTTGTTTGGAGAGCAATAGTCTAATACAACCAGAAATCTGTTTTTAAACTAGCAGAAACGTTCCTGTCTTAGGATCTACACCAAATAATATTTGTCAGTGATTCATCTCCTCAGAGTGGAAATTCACTACTTTCTATAATGTTTTGACTAGTACTCTGGGTAGAGGAAAAATCTGCCTTAGCTTTTTTCCTTCTCTTCATCTCTAAAGAAAAGTTCTTTCTTCTTTTTTTTCCTACTCTTTCCTTTTTTCTTTTCTAACAACTGTAACAATAAAGGTTTTCTGGAAGAGAATACGTAATAATATTTGGAAGTTAGTGTTAGCATGTAGCTTTAAGTACTACAATGTTTAAAACATTTTCTTTTCTCAATATAGGTAATGTACATGGATGAAGAACATCTTTTTAGCGTGGAGCAGATAACAGCCATGCTGTTGACTAAGTTAAAGGAAACTGCTGAAAACAACCTCAAGAAACCAGTAACAGATTGTGTTATTTCAGTAAGTAGAATTCAGCAAGGCAGTGTGTTTTATTTTAATTTGCCTTTTTTCCTACTCTTAAGTATTAAATGTGTGAAAGCTGTTCTATTACTAGAGATCAAAATCCTACTGGACTACATTAGCATAGTGTTTGGGAGCATTTCAGAGTATGTTTGAGTGGTATTTTTAGCCACAAGTTGCAGAGGTTCTTGACTGGAGGTGCAAATCAGAATCTCCTGTGGGGCTCCTTGGAAAAAGAGACTGATTGGTTGAATGGGGGGATGTTCTAATACACTCAGTTAACCATATCCTGTTAGTTTGTATACTTAATGAGAAGGTTTCAGAATTCTGTCCGTTGAGAACCAGTTCATTAGAAGTTTACAATGTCACCTCCCAGTAGTGACAAAACCTAAGATGTTTTAAGATTTTATTTATTTACTTGAGAGACAGAGATAGAGCACAAGTGGGGAGAGAGGCAGAGGGAGAGGGAGAAGCAGACTCTCCGCTGAGCAGGGAGCCCGATGCAGGACTCGATCCCAGGACCCTGGGATCATGACCTGAGCCAAAGGCAGATGCTTAACTGACTAAGCCACCCAGGCGCCCCAAAACTTAAAATTTTTATGGACAGTTGGTAGGTTATCAAGGAGTATTTAAAATGGACAAAAGTCATCTTTTATTTGGACACCAAAAAGGCAGCTGGACATTCTCTCCCAAATGTCTAGGGTCTCTTTTTGATCATCTGTGATAATGCCCTGGACCAAGACAGTCTGTGATGGACTTACCTGCATCATTCATGGTCTTTGCATTATAACCATGGGCAGCATGGCCTGCTCAGACCATTCAGAAGCTTTTATGGCAGTGTGTCCTAGGATATGAAAGAATAGAGGCAGAGGCTTAAAATTTCTCCTATTGCCCTTACAAGACAGAAGGTGTTCTGAAAGAGTATCTGGCTGTCTCTTGGAAAAAAATCTTAATATCTGGTAAAATTAAAGAATTAGGTTATAAGTCAGTGGTTCTTCCTTTTTTTTTTTTAATAAGCAATATAGAAAACTGAGTGAAAGCAGTGTTCCTGATTTGAAAGGTGAGCAGAGACCCACTTTTGCTCTTGCCTGTCTTTCTGAAGCAGCTACAAATACTTTGGGGAAAAAATGAAAGCCGCTGTACTAAGTTTTCTCTTCAGTACTTTCTAGTTAAGTGATTCTATGGCTGTATTGTTAGATGCTCCTCCTGAAGAGTGTCCTAGTTAAAGTGATGTCCTAGAAAGCGATAAAAAGAATTAACCTAGCTGGAAGCATAAGTCAGCACCATAAGAGACTTCATCCCATCCCTTGAGCTTGTTTTTGCTTTTCTTTCTTTTAAGAATAT
Source organism: Callorhinus ursinus (assembly GCF_003265705.2). NCBI lineage: Eukaryota > Metazoa > Chordata > Mammalia > Carnivora > Otariidae > Callorhinus > Callorhinus ursinus. Next base: position 65,987,590 of record NW_027397069.1, read on the forward strand.
CAACAGGCATTGCCTAAAAATGTTTTTGTAATCTTAACAGGTCTACAGAATTAGAAGGTCCCCCATCATCTATTAACGCTTAAATGCAATGAATAGCAAAACTATAGGGCAGTGGCATATGCTAGAATTAGCTCTGTATTATCTTTAAGTTCCTGAAGTATTTATCTGTAGTGCAATTATAATTGAACATTAAGTGTTGACTTAACGTGATCTCCAGCTGTCAGAAATCTAAGACTGGCTTAGAAATAGTATTCATACGCATAAAGCTTTCTGTTAGATAGAAGTAATTGTCATTGTATCTTAGTGAATACTCCTGATTTTTATTTTGGATTAAAATTTGGTTACAGTAAAGATTAAATTTTGGGGCAATTTTTTTTAAAATAGTTATTCTGAAAGTTAAGGAACTTGCTAGACATTAAGTCTAAAGTTCTATTTATGTTTATGACTTCACTAGGCACCTATTTATTTGAACTGTTGTTAATTCATTACAAGTGGTTGTGAGGAATTTGTATGTGTATATTCTAGACAAGTTAAAATTCTTTCCTTTCTTGTTGCTAGGTCCCCTCTTTCTTCACAGATGCTGAGAGGCGATCTGTATTAGATGCTGCACAAATAGTTGGCTTAAACTGCCTGCGACTTATGAATGACATGACAGCTGGTAAGGAAAAAAAAACTGTCTTCATGTAGAAGTGAATATACTATCAAAACTAGAGTTAAGACACATCAGGTATCATAACCGAACACTTTTTCATGTACTTGTAGAAACATAGCCTAGTATAAAAAGTAAGGGTTAGATTTGAAATTAAAGAATTCTAACTTTTCAGATGCTTATGTCTAATGAGAAATTGGCACTTTGTCAGGTTTATGATTCTGTTTTCATTAAATTCTTTTATGTATATATTTTAATCTTTTGAGTTATGTGTGTTGGTTTTGGTTTTTTATTTCCTTACGTAGTTTTAATAGTTAAGTTTTCTCAAAACCTTAAGATTTGGGGTTTCACAACTGCCCTGACTATTAAGCATTGATTAAAAGTTTTTCCCTTCTACATTTCCTGAATACATGCAGTTAGTCATTGATCATTCATCTTCTATCAAATATTGACTTAAACTGTATCATTTGCTAGGCCTTGTGTAGATACAGATATAGTGGTAAACAAAACAATCACTGTTCCTTCCTCCTAGAGCCTTTACTAGTTTTTTATGATTACAGGTGAACAAAAGGTCAGTTACAATTTAGTGTATTCAGACAAAGCAAGTAAGACTTTTTTCCAGTGTATATCTAATATACACGTGTTTTATATCTGATGCATATATGTCTTCCAAATCTAATACGTGTTTTAAAACTCCTAAAGTATTGATAAAGATGTGTTCTTAGGGTATATGTATTTAGAAATACAGTGGTTCCAAAGTTCAGAAAAGGCTAACAGTCTCTTTAAGGTAGATCAGTTATTTGCCTTGGACCTAAGAAGAAATTGGTAGGAACTGCAGTTGCTGTAGTTGTATATTAAATTCTTAATTTTTTTGGATAAGCAGTCTCCTGGCAGGTTGTGGTTCAAATGTAAGTATTGTGTGATGAGCCTGCTACTGTTTGTGGTTACATTTCATCGTATTCGCACCTTGTACATTTTCTCTGTCACATCTCTTCATACATTGAAAAGTGATAGAGCATTGTTCTAAAATCAGAAAGGGAAAAAGTTATTGATGCCATGGAAATTAGTTCGAAGTCAGGTATAAAAGGAACGTGTTCACCTTTAAGTGTTTGATATAGTCCAGTTTCCTGCATGTATAATTATTTTGGTAATGATGAAATTCCTAAGAAAATGTGAACCAAAGAATTAAAACAATTATTTTTTTGTAGTGGCTTTGAATTACGGAATTTATAAGCAGGATCTTCCAGGCCTGGATGAGAAACCTCGGATTGTGGTTTTTGTTGATATGGGACACTCAGCCTTTCAAGTCTCTGCCTGTGCCTTTAACAAGGGAAAATTGAAGGTAAAGTCATAAACTGGAACTCAATGACCAAAACCTATTAATAGTGTTGTATTTGTCATTACTTTAAGCAACTTTGCTTCTTGGCAATGAAGAGTTTTGGGTAACGATATTAATAAGGAATTATTCCCAAGGTTGCTCTCCATAATAATGATGTAATTATCTTAGCATACTCCTAAGTATTCTTGCTTAAGAAAGAGCAGCTTTTTAAGATTATCTTCTGTGTAATCATTAAAAGTAAATCAGAAATTTAGCATTTCGTTTGGCTTTGGTAGTAACATTTCTCTTAACTTGGATTTCATGTAGTATTTTAAGTAGAAGTCTTGATGTCTTTAGTTGTTTGAGTAGCAGTATTTAAGGTTTTAGTTAAAAATATGATGAAAATAACCAGATTATTTGTTTTAACTCAATTAGATACTGGGAACAGCCTTTGATCCTTTCTTAGGAGGAAAAAACTTTGATGAAAAGTTAGTGGAATATTTTTGTGCAGAATTTAAAACTAAGTACAAGTTGGATGCAAAATCCAAAATACGAGCACTTCTTCGTCTGTATCAAGAGTGTGAAAAGTTGAAAAAGCTAATGAGCTCTAACAGCACAGACCTACCACTGAATATCGAGTGCTTTATGAATGACAAAGATGTTTCGGGAAAGATGAACAGGTGCGTCTTGAATTCTGCTAGATTAAATAGAAGAAATTTCTTGCTGATGAAACTATAACCCAGATGTCAGTTTAGCTGTGGTGTTGAGAGTCTTGGCCCACATTTCAAGATTATATGCTACACACTAGGACTGTTCACACCATTAGAAACTAGGATCACTTCTGCAAAGAGGTTGTCTTTTATTTATTTGAGAGTGGGGGTAGGGGCAGAGTGGGAGAGAGAATCTTCAGCAGGCTCCATGCCCTGCAGGGAGCCCGATGTGGGGCTCAGTCCCACAATCCTGAGATCATGACCTGAGCCGAAATCAAGAGTTGGATGCTTAACCAACTGAGCCACCCAGGCGGCCCATGCGAAGAGGTTTTTTTAAAAAGATCTTTGCTAAGTGCCCTCATGATGGAGTTTTTTTGGTATTTATCATCTCTTAGTCTTTCTAGGCCAGTAATTGAATAATGGTTTCACAAAAACACTTTTAGGAAGAAAAGAGCAGTCTTTTTTTTTTTTTTTTTAATTAAAAGATTTTATTTATTTGACAGAGAGAGACACAGTGAGAGAGGGAACACAAGCAGGGGGAGTAGGAGAGGGAGAAGCAGGCCTCCTGCAGAGCAGGGAACCTGATGCAGGGCTCGATCCCAGGACTCTGGGATCATGACCTGAGCCAAAGGCAGATGCTTAACGACTGAGCCCCCCAGGTGCCCCTAAAACAGCAATCTTAATTTAAAAGTGATTTTTCCCCCCAGTAATGCCAGTAGAACTTTCTCCCCCATTTCTTTTCTGCACCTGTTTTGTATATTTATATATTTTTTAAAAGTTACAGATTACAGTACAGTTAAACTTGGCCCATGTGGAATCGAGGTTGTCGAAGGAAAAAGAAATTCATTGGATTAATATTATTTAAAAAAAAAAACAGGCAGGATATTGGCTTTAAGATAATGTTTCTAGAGATTTATAGTGTTCCTCTTACTTGGCAAGGGCACAATTTGAAGAACTCTGTGCTGACCTCCTGCAAAAGATAGAAGTTCCCCTACACTCTCTGATGGAACAAACTCAGCTCAGAGTTGAAGATGTGAGTGCTGTGGAAATAGTTGGAGGCACTACGCGAATTCCAGCCGTGAAAGAAAAAATTGCCAGATTCTTTGGAAAGGATGTTAGCACAACCCTCAACGCAGATGAAGCAGTAGCTAGAGGATGTGCACTACAGGTACTGTTTTCTCAGCCCTTCTTTCTCTTGGTGCTCGTTCCTTAAACCATTTCTGCCGTATTTCATTGTGGTGGGGTTATATAGTAAGCAAAGCCCTGTGTCTAATTAGCTATCACAAGGGAGTTCACTTCCAAACACATCCAGAAGGCTCTGGGGAAACAAGGATCTTCAGATCTGGAGCATCCAGGAAATTTTTGATGAAAGGAAATTTGCAGCTGATGTTTTTAAACCGCAGATCAGGAGCAGGCATGATTCTGAGGGGACACAGGAAACAACAGTGAAGCACGAATTAGTAATTCCAAAGCACTTAGAGGGGAATTAGAACGGCAGTGTGGTGTAATGAGGAAATGATTTGAGGGAAAATTTGCAGGGCTGACAGTATTAACAAGTGGTTTTAGAAAATAGCTCTTCTTCCTCCTCCAAATGGATTGTAACTTGCTCATCGAGTAAGAAGGCCACTCAGAGGCTTAAGTTTGGCAACGCGAAAGCACCAAAACTAGAAGTTATTGATAAGAGAATTAATCTTTATACTTAGGATAATATTATAGTCACCAAGTAGTTTTAACTAAAGTTTCAAGGTATCTGTGCTTAAATTTTAATCTAGTTAGCACAATTATTTTTAATACAAAACAGCAAGAGTTTCTGTACACAAAGATTTTTAGAAGGACTATATTTAATACTTTTTTTTTTTTAAGATTTTATTTATTTATTTGACAGAGAGCACAAGCAGACGGGGAGTGGCAGGCAGAGGGAGAGGGAGAAGCAGTCTCCCCATAGAGCAGGGGGAGCCTGATGTGGGACTCGATCCCAGGACTCCGGGATCATGACCTGAGCCGAAGGCAGTCGCTTAACCAACTGAGCCACCCAGGTGCCCTGGACTATACTTAATACTCTAAAAAGGAAGAATATGTGCTCATTATGGCTGATAATCCATTGTATCCATATGATGCATCATGGGGTTTTTAGTTTTGCTTTTTCCTTGATAATGGAGTGTACCTCCTTAACTAAGTCTCTAATTCCCCAAAACATTGGAAGTTGATCATTTTGTTAGAGAGGTAGAGCTTATTTTGGCCTCTCTCTTTTTTTTTTTTTTAAAGATTTTTATTTATTTGAGAGAGAGAATGAGAGAGAGAGAGCATGAGAGGGTCAGAGGGAGAGGCAGACTCCCCACTGAGCAGGGAGCCCGATGCGGGACTCGATCCAGGGACTCCAGGATCACGACCTGAGCCGAAGGCAGTCGCTTAACCAACTGAGCCACCCAGGCGCCCTTGGCCTCTCTTTTGAAGGATCCTGTGCTAATCAGAGATTGACCTTTAGTTTAGTCGTGTATTTAGTCAGTTTTATGTGACTAGTCTAAATCTACTTGTTGGTTGGGTGTTTTCCACCTCAAATTTGAATTTACCACTGCTTCCTTCATAAAATTACCTGAAAATAGGAACATTTTGGGTTTTATCCTTTTTCAGTTTCTTAGACATTTGAAAGGTGATGTGGACAGAGCTGTGTGTGGATATATACACAGATTCAAAAGTGATACAGCTTGTAATTGAAATTGCTATCAGGGCATTTCTGGCAGGGCCGGTATTTTTTTTTCCTAAGCTCCTATGAAACTTGTTACTAGTCAACAATTGTTGTCCTAAGATTCATTGTATTATCGGTCTATATTTAGCGATTGGCATAGTATTTAGATGTTAAATCCTTTGTACTTAAGAAGACGTATACTATAAGCAATTTTGATTTTGAATTTAAACTTACCATCCAATTTGAATTGAGTTTTATATTAAAAGGTGAGTGCAGTTATTCATGATCTTATGATAATCCTTTCTTTTTTTCTTTTAAAGTGTGCAATTCTTTCCCCGGCATTTAAAGTTAGAGAATTTTCCATCACAGATGCAGTCCCTTTTCCAATATCTCTGGTGTGGAACCATGATTCAGAAGATACTGAAGGGTATGTAGCAGAAGATAACTTTATTCAGATAACTATTTTAATATAAAGATGAAAAAATTAAATGACTTTTACATTTGAGGGTCTGATTAATTGGGATCTTTGAACAATCAAACCTTTCGAAATACTTCTCTCATTTTGGTGTTAATAAATGGTGAGATAGAATTGGTGGAGATTTCAGAGCATTTATTGCATTTTGTGTAGCATAGTAAGCTTAAGTGCTTGGAATACTGAATGCCTTTTCCTTTCCTCTAGGGTCCACGAAGTATTTAGTCGAAACCATGCTGCTCCTTTCTCCAAAGTTCTCACTTTCTTGAGAAGGGGACCTTTTGAGCTAGAAGCTTTCTATTCTGATCCTCAAGGAGTTCCATATCCAGAAGCAAAAATAGGTAAGCAATTAATTTTGTGGGTTTACGCTTTTAAAGACTTAGTGTACCAAAGTAAAAATTTTTCTTCTCAGTGACGTTGAGTAGAACATAATTCCATGTAAAGACACTGTCAATTTATAATAATGGTGATGAAGAAATCTCTTCCTTTTATTGATGAATAAATTGGCGTGTAGAGATGGAATGACTTGCTTAGTGCTGCTATGTCCACGTTATTTGTGTTTAGGAACATGTCAGTCTTTTTTCTCTGCTGATACAGTCTCTACTTAAAGGATTACCACCTGTTTTTAATGTTAACCTTTCTTCTATATGGAATGTTACTTCTAATTTAAAACCTGGCTTAGAAACCATTGCAGTAGCTTCTCAAATGTACCTTTCTATTGTAATCTCTCTCTCTTTTTTTTTTTACTTTTTATTTTATTATGTTAATCACCGTACATTGTAATCTCTTTTAAAAGTACATCTTTTTTGGTACGTTTTTCCTTGAGAGGTTTGGCACTATCCATCTGTTTTTACTCTTACTAACTGGAAATTTATGGGAGACCTACAGATCTCTTCCTGAGTGGCCTTGTGTCTTTCCCAGGCTGAGGGTAAAGTTTGCCAATATTACAAGATCTGTTCAGGACTCACTGTTGCCCCACACCTTTTCATAATGAAGTTGTTTGAAGAAGTCTAACCTGACCATTTGTGTTTTCTTTCTTACCACTTAAGACTAAAAATGTTTGACACAGAAGAGGTTTTTTTTGTTGTAGTTTTGTTTTGTTTTAAACAGTTTTTACGAATTTATTGCTAGGAAATTAGCTTGAGAAATTGTTGAATAGAGAGTGAAATTTTAATAGGTTGGATTCTATGCGTTAAATCCCCATTGTGCAAAGGATAAAATCCAAGCTTTTTAGTATGACATCAAATCCATATGTTATCACCAAAACTGAAAAGCTCGCACATACTTAAAGAACGAACTTACATCTCTCTCCGTCCTCTAACTCATCTCGGATACCCCACAGTAAATGCTGTTTCTTTAAATGGGTCTTACAGTAATCATTTCCTGAGCTCCAGTGATTTGATAATTATTGAACATCTACTCCAACATCTTTCACTGACCTGGTAATTAAATCTGTAACTTTCTGTGTTTGTGTAAACAGCACCTTAAATATAAAAATGTCAAATCCCATATAGTGCTTTACACATACTAGATTCAAAATACTTAATTTTGGTTTAGTGGCCTCTGGAATAAGAAGGCTGTTAGTGGAGATGATATAGCTAACACATAGCACTTGGTACTGCAGTTTTACATGCTCATTGTAAACACCAACTCAGTCCACAGAAGCATAGATAGCTGAAATAACTTGCAGTAGGTTACACGGCCAGGATTCAAGCCCAGAGACTGGGTCAGAGTCCATACTCTTAACTCCTACTCAGTAATGCTCTGGGACTGCTGTATTTTGCATAATAATTTCAGGCTTTGGTAAAAGGTTTTATCAAAACCTCTCCTATTTAAGACCTAGGAAAATGTTTTGATTATTCAGTCAGAAAAACACTATTCCCTAAAGACCCTGTAGGATTAAAATGCATCTGGTTCTTGGTATCATTTGAGAACTCTGCCTTATACTTGCTAACAGATTTTCATGTCTAGTTTGTGCTTACCCATCTGGAGAAATAGGGTAGGAGGAGGCAGGGACTTGTCGTCTTATCTTACAGTATCTGTGCTAAATAAAAACAATCACAAGAGTGCTTTGCCTTTGAAGGTTTTACAGCATATTAAGACTAATTCCAAGTATTGAAGTAATACCATACAACTAAGTTTATTTTATGTCAATAGTATATGTCTTAATTCAGTTAGTAGAGAAAATGGGAAGATTTGGGAACAGCAATACTGTGAAGCTATATTTCTTGGTCTTTGTCTTCTTTACAGACATTTAGATTCACTTCAAAAATTGTCAATTTCTTTTTGTTCTAGGCCGTTTCATAGTTCAGAATGTTTCTGCCCAGAAAGATGGAGAAAAATCTAGAGTGAAAGTCAAAGTGCGAGTCAATACGCATGGCATTTTCACCATCTCTACAGCATCTATGGTGGAGAAAATCCCCGCTGAGGAGAATGAAGGGTCTTCTGTTGAAGCAGACATGGAGTGTCCAAATCAGAGACCAGCAGAAAACTCGGACACTGATGTAAGTGTGTGAATAACAAGCCTTTGAGTTGGAATATATAGTTAACTCTATCGGAAAAGAGTAGGGTAGGGAAGGGTTCAAACACGGTTTTCTTAATTTTATTTAGAATTTTGGGGAATGGTGATAGCAGTTGCTAGATGATGATAACATATGGCCCAGAATTTGGTGAATTATGCTTAAATTCTATACAGTTAATTTGAACTGGCACGTTACAAAATAGTAAGAGTGTAATAACTTATTACAAAATAATAAATTGTTTTTTTTAAAGGCATTGACCACATATTGAGAAGGCAGTTTTGACTGATGATTAAGAAAAAAAGAAAAAGACTTAAAAATATTAATTTGGAACATATACCAACTATTAAAGCTGATTCTTAAATTACTGCAAAATTGGCTTGGGTATTTCAGGACTTAACTTGCTTTTATTTACATGATTTGTTATATTATGGGAGGGAAGGAAAAGAAGTATCTGCATGGAGTACAGAAAGAAAGTTGTTACTGTGTTCATGTTCTTCCAATTAGCATGAGTGCAGAAGAATTTTAAGAAACTTTAAAATAGATTAGCTGTTACAGTTTACTTCTGGATAATAAGCAGAAATAGCTTAAATGAAGAGGCGAGTGAACAGTGTTTTAGTCAAGATGTGAGAAAGTGTGGTATCCTGTGGTCAGACAACTGTTATCACTATTATTCCTAGAACATTTAAGGAATATTAATATCTGAGCCTTAGCTTTGTTATCATTTTTAAAAATTTCAAAATAATGTGTTAAATGACCAGTGCTGTATACTTTTCCACTTGGCTACGGACACCATTATTCTAATGCCTGTTTTATCAGTCTCTTAGTACCTTTTGGATCTGTTACATCATGAGTGCCTTGTTTCTGAATACTTCTGTGTCTGCCTTAGAATCTTGAAGCTCTGAAAGAAAAATTTGAGAGACTTCAGGGTGGACAGAAAGCAGTTAAATTAGAATGTTTCAGGCTTCTCCCAAAGATGGAAAAAGACTAGCGCAAGCACTGAATTATCGGGGATGGAGAGGTCTACTAACATGTAGCATATATTCTTTATCCTGCTGTCTTCTGAGGTGGAAATAGCTGGATCACAAAAAGGAGGTGGGGACAGGAGTCTTGGGTATCTGTAAGCTGAAATGATGAATCCCTGAACGGCTGACTGAGAGTTGGCTTTTTTATGCAATTGTTCAGGTCATTGAAATGGTGATATGTTGAGATGCTGATGGCTACTGGTGAATTTAAGTTTTGGAATCTTGTTTCTGGGAGAGAGGCCTGGACTAAACCTATTTCTTGTGCTTTTGAGAGTTAATAGCTGTACAAGGCTAGATCAAAATTTCTTAAAGGAGAGTTCTTGATTGTCATCACATCAATCAAAATGCCTACTGCTTGGTTATTTAACAATATTAACTGCTTTCATTGAAAGAATTTCTTACAGGTTTAAGATTTGTAAGGAGTTTTCAAATATTTTGTGTTTATTTTGCTTTTATCCATTATCTTTTCTCCCCCACCTATTAAGATTTCAAAAATGGAGTGTACTGTCTTTGGTGCCCTATAACCTTTTAAATTTATATAAGTACACCTGCTTTCTACATCCTTTGTGCCTGGGCTTTCATTTCAGAAAAATATCCAGCAAGACAACAGTGAAGCTGGAACACAGCCCCAGGTACAAACTGATGGTCAACAAACCTCACAGTCTCCCCCTTCACCTGAACTTACCTCAGAAGAAAACAAAATCCCAGATGCTGACAAAGTGAGTGACTCTTCTAGTTCATTCCTTTAGACAATGTTGCAACATGTGATCATTAATGATATCATTAAATCTGCAGTTTCAAGAGCAAGCACCAAGTTATCTTATTCTGTATAGGGTTTTTCTTTTAGTTTTTTGTGTTTTTCAATTAAAATTAGAGGTACTCAAGCTCAACTAAGAGAATTGAATATCCTGCTTTAGACATAAAAGCTTCTCTTGATTAACTGCTACTCCAAGCAACAAGAGGCAAATGCATGGCATTTCTTGTCTTCTGTAGTGCCGGAGGTGTCTGCTAATGTGAGGGGCAGAAATAGATACATCCCAGTGCTGTGTGATGAGTTTTCACTTGAATTAGTCTGATGATAAATACATGGGCTATAGGAGTTTAGTAAAACTTTCTCTCCTCTCAAATCACCTATCAAAATTAAGTTAATTATGATGGTCTGCTAATAATCAGATTGTACTTCAAAGTCATTTTTCTTTGCCATGCTTCCACAATATGTATTGGAAGCTTAATTAAATATTTGTGCTTTGTCCCTTGAAAAATGACAGCTTCTAATCAAACCTTTAAAATTCATGGTCAGATAGATATTGGGAAGTTTACATTGTTACCGTAGATCATTCTGTGCTTTTCAGAACTTCACTCTTTGTACACATTGCATGTAAGTTATTAACCTTTCATTAGTGGTTTGGTTTTTTCTTAGCTTTAGATGAATTGCAGAATTGTTCTTTGGCCAAAATACATTTTCCACTTGGTGGTAAAAGTTTCCAGTCCTGTGGGGATCCTAATATGAGCTTTAGTTCCTGACTCTGAAAGCTGCCTTTTTCTCCTCTTAAAAGAGTTCTGTGATGATCATGGTGGAGCAGCATGGCTTTCTTTGCGACAACAGCTCCTTAATGTCCCGCCCCTCCCCTCACTTAGTGTTGAGTATTAACAGGCTCGTGCTGTTAGTCTCAGTGCCTGTCTGGAACATGATATTGAGCACCATCTCATGTTCTTCATTGTAGGTGGGACTGCTAGCGTCAAGCCCTTTGGAACATTCTCACACACCCCTTTGGAGGGTTCTTCATCCATCCCTTGTCGAGTGCCATTTTGTGATATATCGATTTAGTCAGTAGTTGGTTTGATGTTGTACCGTCAGAGTCTTATTCTGACTTTAACTGTCACACGTGTACTGTCATCGATTTGTTTCCCAAATATCTGTTGTATTCCTGTGTTTTGCGAGGTGTGGGTGTCCTCTAATTCATTTTCCTTGTGGTCTGTGCCCCAAGAGCATGCACAGTATAATGGGGGGTTCTCGTGTGTGCTAGAGTGAAGAAGACATGGGGACTGCAGGCTGATTGACTAGATCCTTGCTGGTGAGACAGCTGGCTACACTTCTGAGACATCTTGACTTTTAGGAATCCTGAACTAGAAGTCTGGGAAGCATGAGTTCTAGTCCCATCTCTGTCTTTGTCATTTTAGGCAAGCCACTGAACCTTTTTCAAGTCCCAGTTTTTCTGTGAAGTGCCTGGATTTCTAACAACCTTTTAACTTCCCAGAATTACCCAGTGGCGGTGCTCATTGTACCGATGGGCTAGTCCTTCCTATCTGACCATCCCAGCCGGTCAGGGTATATGTTTTATTCCCTTGGTTATTTTCTAATCTGTTCTACAGCTGAGTTTCCTAAATTGTGTTCTTTGTCGTCTCAGCTAATAGGAACCTGTAGAAATGGAAATACATGGAAAAGTCTTGGAAAATTAAAGGCCATAGGAGATACTTACTTCTTTAGCCCTGTATTTACGTATTTTGAAAAACCTGCAGTAAGCTGTTAGCATTTGCTGTGTCATTTCATTTTCTATTTTAAGGTTCTTTTGTCTCTTTTTACCTTATGTTTGCTTTGAAAAGGGGTATGACTCAAAGGCAGATAGTAGGAGTAAGGATATTTATCTGCATATATACATACATGTACGTATGTGTGTATATACATAATCCCCAAATTCAGTAGGAAACTTTAAAAGGCACTCATCAGTATAGTGCTAATTGTAACTGAAGCAGGTATAATAGTGGGCTAGAGGGACTCACGTATAGAGGAGGAATAGAAAGAGATCCTAATGTGTTTAGCATTGGTCACAGTGTATTTTAGTTACTGTTAGATTCTAGACTGTTATTTAAAGATGTGGTAATTTAATAATAGTTTTGACTTTTTTTGGAGTCCTAGATATTGCTTACAGGGCTTAAAAATTAAAAGACCTATGAAGAAGAGTTTTAGCAGGAAGGATTGAATTTAAGTTTAATATGCAAAGAGAAAAATATTCTGGTGAATTCTTGAGAGAAAATATGACATGTTCAAGTTGTAATTGCAGCCCGGTTTAAAATGAGTGGGTGGGAAAATTAGATGATCTTCACTCCTCCAATTTAGGATTTTAGGGATTTTGTTTTTAGTAAGTATGGTAGGGAGATTTTGTTGTTGTTTTCAAGAATTGTTTAGGAATTTTTCCATTTCTTTTTTTACCCCTTCCTAAGGCAAATGAAAAGAAAGTTGACCAGCCTCCAGAAGCCAAAAAGCCCAAAATAAAGGTGGTGAATGTTGAGCTGCCTATTGAAGCCAACTTGGTCTGGCAATTAGGGAAAGACCTTCTTAACATGTATATTGAAACAGAGGTAAGTACTTCAGGTAATTATTTTCCATCCTGGAATGTATTTAGTTGGTTGGCCCTGTTACCCATACCTCTGATAGAGAAATAGCTGTACTTCTTTCCCATACCCCACATTTTATACAGTTTTAGGACTAGGATGAATCTTCAGTTTAATTTTTTTTAACAAGTTTTGTTTACATTTTTCTATCCTTATGAAAGAGATCTATACCCTAGATCATTCTGCTTGGTATATAATTGATTGCCCAAGGTCTTGGAAGAAATTAGATGCCACTATATCCTAGCACAGGGCACAATACAGTTGGTGTCTCAGGCAACACTAAATATTCCTGTTAAAATATATAGTGCTTCTTTGTAGTCTAGAATATGTGAAAAAATTTGAGATTCGGTTTTATTGTTTTTGTTTTATTGAGATGGCAACATTGTGTTTTGAAATTTAATAATAAATTATATCTCATTAATATTTCATAAGTAAGTGGATAAATAAGTTTACCTAAAGCCCTCGATTTCAAATACGGTTGCAGCATCCTATGATGATTATATATTGGCCAATATTAATCCCAATATGAGATAAGTGTAGTAAATGAAGAGCTTTGTAAGATTTGTTATAAGCTTTATGACGTATAAATTAGAACTGTTAACACTAATTTTTTTTTTTTTTTGTATAATTGTTGATTTTAACACTAGGGTCTAGTTGACATTTAGTTACAAGTAATAGAAGACCAAGACTGAAATTAATCTTTTCTGTTATCTGACAGGGTAAGATGATCATGCAGGATAAATTGGAAAAGGAAAGAAACGATGCTAAAAATGCAGTGGAGGAATATGTGTATGAATTCAGGGACAAGCTGTGTGGCCCATATGAAAAATTTATATGTGAGCAGGTATGTGTAGAGCTCTGTTTTTATTCAGATAATCTCATAAAGTGTTTCATATCAAATTTGACATTTAAGTCTCTACTAGATTATGTAACGAGCTTTTTGAAAACAGAAAACTTGAGGGGCGCCTGGGTGGCTCAGTCATTAAGCGTCTGCCTTCAGCTCAGGTCATGATCCCAGGGTCCTGGGATTGAGCCCTCCATCGGGCTCCCTGCTCAGCGGGAAGCCTGCTTCTCCCTCTCCCACTTCCCCTGCTTGTGTTCCCTCTCTCACTGTCTCTGTCAAATAAATAAATAAAATCTTAAAAAAAAGGAAGAAAACTTGAAATAGGAATTATATAAACAGAGTCCTGGAAAGAGGCTCATTAGTAATGTGCAGTTTTATTCTAACTTGTCCCAATGACTTTTTAGTTTTTACCATCCAGAAGAAAGAACCTATCAAACATTTATTTAGAGTCTATGACACTAAAGGTATGGGGGCTAGAAAGATAAATAAGAGAAGTCCTTGGTTTTAAAGACCTCGGACTTTTTGTTTTTTTTGTTGTTTTGTTATGACTCTGGTTCCCTTGGTTGCTCATGGTCATTGTTGTATCCCCTAAGACTTGTTCATCCAGTCATTCCAGAGTTTATCGGGTACGTTATTCCCCTTAGCCCTTTTCTAAGCTCCCAAAGTCAGTGTGGCTCTGAGTAAATCCCAGAAGCACAACTGTGAAAATGGGGCTTAGAAAACAATTGGCTAGATACAAATCTGGGATGGTTTCGGGATTAATTCTGAACTTAAAAGAATTGAAACTTAGGGGTCTATTTTAGTTCTAAGATCCCTGGACTACCTTGTAATAAGCATTAGTTTTTGGCTCTGCCCTGACATGTCCTGGATTTCTTATGGGTGGGATTCTGAAGGAGAGATAACCTAAGGAGGGTAGACCTCCTAAGGCTAGACTAGAAATACATTATGGGAACTGGTTCAGAATGGCTTATTTCAGGTTCAGTGATTGAATTGTCAACTTGTCTATTTCCCTTTGATAGTTGTGGGAGTGAATAGAAAGTTACTTCATGAAGACCTAATTGCTTTGGAGAGTGGAAAGATAATTGCTCTTCCGTAACCCCATTTCAGTGTATAGATTGTTCAAAACTGGACTTCTGAGATACATTATTGTTACGGCAGTAAGTGGTTTACCAAAACTTCTCACGTGTCCACATGTAAAAGAGAAGCCAAAGAATTACTGTTCATCTCTCATGTAAAATCTACTAGTGTTCATTATTCCTTGATACTTTACAGTAAAGAGAATCCAGCTAATCAGAGTGCCTTCCTAGAAATAAGATTGGTGACTTAGTGTTTAACACTTCTGAGGATGACTCTGTTTTGTTGTGAAAACTTTTAAAGTAAAATTGCCCCTGATAGTTTCTCTTGTTTCATATACAGGATCACCAGAATTTTTTGAGACTGCTCACGGAGACTGAAAACTGGCTCTATGAAGAAGGAGAGGACCAAGCTAAACAAGCATATGTTGACAAGTTGGAAGAATTAATGGTAGGTCCTTCTCTCCCCCTAGAAAGTGGTACATGTGTTTTAGACTACAAACTTTCGAAATGCAGTTAGACAAATGTTAATTTATTATGTCTTGTTTTAGAAAATTGGCACTCCAGTTAAAGTTCGGTTTCAAGAAGCTGAGGAACGACCAAAAATGTTTGAAGAACTGGGACAGGGACTGCAGCACTATGCCAAGATAGCTGCAGACTTCAGAAATAACGTAAGTCTGTTTGTATGTTGCGAGGAAGTTACCCTAGATTTTAATAAGCTGATACCAAGTTGAGGAACCTTCACTGTGAACACATCTTAAATGAGAAATTTGTTTTTGGTATTTGAGACCACAGATAGATTTGAATTTCATGGAAAATTCAGGCAGGTTAGAGGTTACTGTTAAATACTTTTTTTTTTTTTAAGACTTTATTTGAGAGTGAGCATGAGTGGGGGTAGGGCAGGGGGGGAGGGAGAAGCAGGCTCCCCACTGAGCAGGGAGCCTGAAGTGGGGCTCGATCCCAGGACCCTGAGATCATGACCTGAGCCAAAGGCAGTTGCTTCACCGACTGAGCCACCCAGGCGCCCCACTGTTAAACACTTACTTAAGTCTATGGAATGACCGTGCCTTTTTCCATTCAGGATGAGAAATATAATCATATTGATGAGTCTGAGATGAAAAAGGTTGAGAAATCTGTTAATGAAGTGATGGAGTGGATGAATAATATCATGAATGCTCAGGCTAAGAAGAGTCTTGATCAAGATCCAGTTGTACGTGCTCAGGAAATTAAAGCAAAAATAAAGGTAAGTATTACTGTCTGATGTTTGCTGCTGTGTTTTCTTAGGGACTCAAGTTGCAATCCTGTGAACCTTAAACATAGCTTTCTTTGATCAATCTTCTACCTCATCCTGATTGAGGCCAGATTTCTTAGTTCATTACTGATACTACAAAACACAGAAGACCTTATATGTTTCTCTTAAATTTCCATTTCTTCATTATTCATTCAGTTCAGCGAATACATTTGTTGAGTCCCTACCACGTGGCAGCCATTGTTCTCAGGTTAAACTCTGAGTGTACAAAGTCACTGTCCCTGTGGTAGTCACCTGCTGGTTTGAGGAAGGCTTGACAGCAAACAGAGAGGAGAGGAAGTGTATCAGATGGGGTCAGGTGCTGCGGGCAGAAATAAAGTAGTCATCAAAAGGGTTAGGGGATTCTGGGCACTGGAGAAGGGCCCAGATTGGTATTTTATCAAGGAAGGCCTTGCTGAGTGCTGTGAGGCTTTGAAGAAAGTTGAGACGAAAACCAAAGAATGTTTTCCCTCTGGAAGAATGTTGAAGCACAATGAAGGTTAAAGAACCGTGAGCCTTTTTTTTTTTTTTTTTTTTTTAATTTTTTTTTTTTTTTGGAGAGAGAGTAGGGGGGGGGGGAGGGGCAGAAGAAGAGGGGGAGAGAGCATCCCAAGCAGACTCCAAGGTGCGGAGCCCAGTGTGGGGGTCAGTCCCAGGACCCTGAGATCGTGACCTGAGCCAAAGAAGGCAAGAACTGGAAGCTCAACCAACCGAGTCACCCAGGTGCCCGAGAATTGTGAGCCTTTGAAGTCAGGGGGCTATAATCTTGAATCCCAGTTCTTCGCTCACTAGTTTTCCTGATCTTGAGGTTAAGTTAACCAACCTCTCTGAACCATCTTTCCTCTTTCCTAGGTGGGGATCATAATTTCTACCTTTTTAATATTGTTGTGAGGATTAAATGAGGTAGTAAGATGTGAGGACTTTTTTAAGTTCCTGACTCATCATAGAAGAATATTCACTGCTCTTTTTTGATTGGGCTTCAAGTCATCGTTTTGGGCAAGTGTCATGAGGAAATTGAATTCCTCGAGATATGTGTTATTGGAGTTGATAGAAAAATAAACAGTTCAGGTGGTGTGTTAGGTAAGTAATTGAAAATGACTGGGTGGTTTGGAGTTGACCTGATTACCAGTTTTGTTTCCCTTGCTTAGGAGTTGAATAACACTTGTGAACCCGTCGTAACACAACCTAAGCCAAAAATTGAATCACCCAAGCTGGAAAGAACTCCAAATGGCCCAAATATTGATAAAAAGGAAGAAGATTTAGAAGGCAAAGAAAATTTTGGTGCTGAGCCTCCACATCAGAATGGAGAATGTTACCCGAATGAGAAGAGTTCCATTAATATGGACTTGGACTAGATAACATTGCATTGGCGTAGGCCTTCAATGAATAAAATATTTTTGCCATAGTATGTGATTCTACATAACATACTGAGACTATTTATATTTTCTTTTTTAAGGATGTTTAGAAATTTTGTGTATTATATGGAAAGAGAAAAAAGCTTAAGTCTGTAGTCTTTATGATCCTAAAAGGGAAAATTGCCTTGGTAACTTTCAGATTCCTGTGGAATTGTGAATTCATACTAAGCTTCTGTGCAGTATTACCATTTGCATCACTGAGGATGAAACTGACTTTTGTCTTTTGGGAGAAAAGAAAACAAACTGTACTGCTTGTTCAAGAGGGCTGTGATTAAAATCTTGAAGCATTTGCTCCTGCCAAGGTAGTTTTCTTGCATTTTGCTCTCCATTTCAGCATGTGTGTGGGTGTGGATGTTTATAAACAAGACTAAGTCTGATTTCATAAGGGCTTTCTAATATTAATTCTGTCCAATAGAATATGACTTTTTGCTTTGATATTAAAAATCAACGAGTAAAGCAAAAGCTAGTGAAATGTGTTAGCAGCATGCAGAACAAAAACTTTCAACTATATCTCCTGTTATACAGTACATTGTCATGTGAAGGTGTAAATTGGAAGAAATGTTGATTCTGTTTGTAACTGATATTGTGAAGCCTTTTATGAGCTTTAAAATAAAGTTCATCTTATGGTGTCATTTCTAAACGGTTTTGTCATTAACTCAAAAATGGGATTGGGAGGGGGAAGGTGTATAAATGGTAGCAGAAATGAAGTTACTTTGTATGCAAATCCAATTTTCATTTTTTGCTACTCCTTATGTATGCTTTCTCCTGATAGAAAAGTGGCATATTTTTATTACATTGAACTTTTTTTTAATATAACGTTGAATATAACTCAAACACCGGGGAAAAAACATTAACTTGTTGCATATCCTTCAAGCCTTGTCCTCCTAATGATGAGGGTGTGTTGGGACAGGTATGCGTGTTATACTGTTGTGTAGGCTGTTTTTTTAAAACTATATAACCAAGGAAAGATGTAAATTTAGTCAGGTGTTGTAACTGCACTGCTCTCCTGAGTTCCAATATGAAGACATACAAAAAAATATTTTAACCAGTCCCAGTGTCGGTGGAGAGAGGTTTCTCTGGGTTTTGCTATCTAATGCTGCAATGAATCCTATCTATCTGCTTATTTTCTAAGGACAAGAAGTGTTGGGGGTATGTGTGGGATAACAAGTAACCACACTACCCTCCAAGGGGCCACAGTTTTACGTTCCTTTAATGAGGACCAGCTTTCCCTCACCAAGGGGCGGAATTCGTGTTTTATCTGTTGCCAGTCTATTATAATACCTACTATTTAGCTACTATGTACCAGGTATTTCAGAGTTTAGTCCTCAAAACATCCTGGGCATCCCAGTCACTCGAATTTTAAAGCCCACACCCCAAACAGCCACTAAGCACTAAGTAACCTGTCTTTGTGTGTGGTGTGCAACTCAACATTGTAAGTTTGTTTGCCTGTTCCTATTTCCTAAATACTTTATACTTATTTGTAATGTTTGAGTGTTGATTTTTTTTATAAAATGTTCTTATTAAGGATCTTAACCATTTGCCAACATTCAAACATTTTCCCACTTTGTAATTTCATTTTTTTTTAAACCATTTAGAGTCTGTTTCTTTTGTGGTTTTTCTTAGGTTCTCTTAATGCATGTTAATATATACTCATCGGGTATATGGTCCCCCATTGAGAAGTGAAGATAGGTTAGTGTTCTGTGTACAATTGGGAAGCTCATAAAAAATGAAAGATTTTTAAAAATATGAATGGGAAAACTTTTTTTCTTCTACCCCAAAATAGTACCTGGTGATAATGATAGAATAACTACCAGTCTGGCCTAAGTCTGTTTTTGTCATTAAAGGTTAGAAATTATCTGTAGTATCACTTTTCTGTAAAGATGAAGTATTTTTGAAAATGGCTCAACTGAGGGGCGCCTGGGTGGCTCAATCAGTTAAGCGTCTGTCTTCGGCTCAGGTCATGATCTCAGGGTCCTGGGATCGAGCCCCACGTCGGGCTCCCTGCTTAGCGGGGGACCTACTTCTCCCCCTTCCACTGCTTCTCCCCCTGCTCATATTCTCTGTGTGTGTGTGTGTGTGTGTCTCGAATGAATCAAAAAAAAAAAAAAATCTTTAAAGAAATAAAATGGCTCAACTGGGGCACCTGGGTGGTTTAGATGGTTAGGCGTCTGCTCAGGTTATGATCCTGGAGTCCCGGGATCAAGTCCCGCATCGCGGTCCCTGCTCAGTGGGGAGTCTGCTTCTCCCTCTGACCCCACCCCCCTCTCATGCTCTCTATCTCTCTCATTCTCTCTCTCAAATAATCTTTAAAAAAAAATAAATGGCTCAACTGGCTATAGTTTGCAGACCTCAAGACTGCAGTTTTGGATGTGGGGAAAAAACACATTGTCAACATTGACTACTTTATGATATATCTAATATAGGGTCACACTATACATATATATATATATATATATAGTAATCACCTAGAATTCTCAGGACATGGACTAGTTTGGGTAAGTTCTCTAATAGAGCACTGAATTTTTATATTTAATTTTCACTTAAGCTGTTACTTTAATGGCAATTATTTTTAAAAATGTCTACTCACTAGAGAACATAGGCAGTAACCTCTGACATTGGCCGTAGCAACTTCTTGCTAGATAGGTGTGAGGCAAGAAAAACAAAAGCAAAAATAAACTATTGGGACTTCATCAAGATAAAAAGCTTCTGCACAGCATAGGAGGAAAAACTAAAAGGCGACCTTTGGAATGGGAGAAGATATTTGCAAATGACATATCTGATGAGGGGTTAGTATCCAAAATATGTAAAGAACTTAAACTGAACACTTAAAAAACAGTCCAGTTAAAAAATGAGCAGAAGACATGAACATTTTCCCAAAGAAGACTTACAGATGGCTAACAGATGCATGAAAAGATGCTCAACATCAGGGAAAGTATAAATCAAAACTACAATGAGTTACTACCTCACACCTGTCAGAATAACTAAAATTAACAATACAGGAGACAACAGGTGTTGGTGAGGATGTGGAGAAAGGGGAGACCTCTTGCACTGTCGGTGGGAATGCAAACTAGTGTAGCCGCTCTGGAAATAGTATGGAAGTTCCTCAAAAAGTTAAAAATAGGACTCCCCTATGATCCAGCAATCACACTACTAGTTATTTACCCCCAAAATTCAAAAAATACTGATTTGAAGAGATGCGTGCATCCCGATGTTTAAAGCAGCATTATCAACAATAACCAAACTATGGAAAGACCCCAAGTGCCCATCGACTGATGAATGGATAAAGAAGATGTGGTATATATAATGGAATATTACTCAACCATCAAAAAAAAATGAAATCGGGCGCCTGGGTGGCTCAGTTGGTTAAGCGACTGCCTTCGGCTCAGGTCACGATCCTGGAGTCCCGGGATCGAGTCCCGCATCGGGCTCCCTGCTCAGCAGGGAGTCTGCTTCTCCCTCTGACCCTCTTCCCTCTCGTGCTCTCTCTCATTCTCTCTCTCTCAAATAAATAAATAAAATCTTTAAAAAAAAATGAAATCTTGCTGTTAGCAACAATGTGTATGGAGCTAGAGGGTATAATCCTAAGTGAAATAAGACAAATACCATATGATTTCATTCATAGGTGGAATTTAAGAAACAAAACAGATGACCATAAGAAAAAGAGACACAAACCAGGAAATAGTTAACTGTAGGAAACAGAGGGTTGCTGGAGGGGAGGTGGGGGGGGCATGGGCTAGATGGGGGATGAGCATTAAGGAGGGCATCTGTTCTGATGAGCACTGGCTGTTGTATGTAAGTGATGAATCACTAAATTCTCCTGAAACCAATATTGCACTGTATGTTAACCAACTGGAATTTAAATAAAAACTTGAAGAAAGAAAACTAAAAATACCTACTGACTTTAGTAATCATTAATGGACTTCTCGAGTCTAGTTCATCAGGAACATTGGTTAAGTCTGAGCAATGATTAACTCTCATGGGTAAAATCCCTAATATCTACTTGATTTTTATTGTCTTTGAAAAAGCACAATATGGCTCTTTAAAAATAGCTATGGAGAGTTACTTTTAGAAAGACCAAAAAGTAAACTTTAGCTGTTGCCAATGACTCACTTTTATCAGCAGTGTTCAATATTTCTATTTTGACATTACTACTTGTCAACTTGTACCCAGACTGTTGTCTTGCCTGTGGTATTTGTGCGGGAGTATCTCACTATCTATATGTAATCAGCACAAAACAACGACGTCATACTTTTCTGGAGAGATTGAGTCCTGATTTAATGATATTTGGAGAGATAGGATTCCCTTTCCCAAAGAACTGAGGAGTTTGGCCATGGTGAAGCTCTTGCAGGGGCTAGGGTGATGGGAAAGTGTCTCCTATGCCTTCGAGGCTAGCTGTGGCAAATGTGCTATGGTTTTCTCTCAGGGGATCCAGCTTCGCTAGCCTTGGCTACTTCTTAAAAGACAACTAGTCAAAATTCGTTATTTCTGAGTCTGTATTTGCATGTGTTTTGTAAATAATATGAGCATGTGTGACATAATTGAAAGCTTTAGAATAATTAGCTGTTCCAGTCTCTGGTGGTTTTATTTTCTCAGAATTGTCACATGGTGCAGGTCCCTTAACAATTACTCTACTTAAGGAGAGGTGGCACTATGATATAGTGGAAGGAGCACCTTTTGGGGTAAAAACGGATTTGGTTTCACATCCAAGGGTCCAAACAGTGCCTCCCTCAGCACCCTCCCCAAGTATACTATGGTTTTTAGACAGATACCCAACTTCCCTGAATCTCCCATTTCCCCATCCAAAGCTGTATCACTCACACTTGGCAGAGTCTCTGATGTTGTACACCCCTCGGTGGCAGGGTTTCTCTACCTCAGCACCACCGACACTCGGGGCAGGATAATACTGTGTCGTGGGGGGCTGCCCTGTGTCGTGTATAATGTTCAACAGCATCCCTCATCCACTAGATGCCACTAGATGCCCCTGTTGTCACAACCAAAAATGACCCCTGCCCCTTGAGATCCGCTCTAGGGAAAGTGGCTGAACTTCAAAATCATACATAAAGAGAAGATTGGAAATTGGCACCGAACTGCCTTGGAGTGTCCCAGCACTCTGCTAGGTGCTCTTACTCAGCCTTCACAATCCTTCCCAGTTTACAAGTGGAGAAATGGGGAGGAAGACAGTCTGACCTAGTAAAAATGTTGATCAGAACTTAGATCTGACCGACTCCAAAGCCCGTGTTCTCTCTACAGCAGTAGAGTGACAAAAGTTAGCTCTTACTCAGGTGTAAACGTTGGTCAGCGCGGTCAAAATACACCTGTATCATCATTGCAAATACTTCATGAGAGGACTCAGAATCTGGTTTTTGAAATTATCTGTTGAACTCAACCATATTATGATTTGCTGTTTTTTTCCACCGGACTGTATGTAGCTTTGTAAACTCATGCTTATATGAAACACCAAAGCTTTTCTTTACCAAATACAGACTCTTAATCCAGTATTTTCAACCTGGGTCAAGAGACAGACAAAGAGAAAAGGAGAGGGGATAGGGGTGAGGGGGCGTTAAGCAAAATATCAGTGTTTGATCAAAAAAGAGTCAAGATGAGTATCAGTCCTGTTAGACAATTGCAATTGTTTATCATGCTTTTGTAAGGCTATTGCAACTGTTCATTAAAAAGCAAAACAAAAAACAAAAACCAAGCTTGCCTTTCCCTTCAACTCTGGCCTAGAAACAGTGATTTGCAACACTGGCTGCAACTTAAAATGTCTCAGAGGCTTTAAAAAAAAAAAAAATACACCCACCCTCAGAAGTTCTGATTTAATTGGTCTGGGATGGGATCTGGGCATCAGGATTTCCAGCGCTTCCCAGATAAATCTAACATGCAAGCTCAAGAACCACTGAGCTCGGGCGCCTGGGTGGGTCAGTCCTTAAGCACCTGCCTTTGGCTCAGGTCATGATCCCAGGGTCCTGGGATCGAGCCCTACATCGGGCTCCCAGCTCGGCGGGAAGCCTGCTTCTCCCTCTCCCACTCCCCCTGCTTGTGTTCCCTCTCTCGCTGTGTCTCTCTCTGTCAGATAAATAAATAAAAAATCTTTAAAAAAAAAAGAAAAAAGAAAAAAGAACCACTGAGCTGTTGACTCGATATGTGGCATCAGTGATAACTGATTTTTCAGCCCTAAGAATTTGAGGTTTCATTTTCCGAGCATTGATACTACGTTCTGTAAACTGATATATGCTCATCCATTTACCTTTTTCTGCATGTAGCCTTTTCTCGTGGGCTACGGATGTTCAGTTCTGGCTTATAGCTCCCCAATTTCCTTCTACCCTTCCTGTCCGCTTCACACTAGGGGCATTTGGGGACCGATGTGAAATGGTTGCTGTACCTTTCCACAGGTCTGTGCACATCATTTTAATGGCTTCTGTTTTCATCACTTGAGGCTTGAGTCATACTGAGAATGAGCCACTGTGCAGCTCGCCGAACGAATGGTAACAGTTATTTGCGCTCGTACTCTTTTTTTTTTATAATTTTTTTAAAGATTTTATTTATTTATTTGAGAGAGAGAGAATGAGAGATAGAGAGAACGAGAGGGAAGAGGGTCAGAGGGAGAAGCAGACTCCCTGCTGAGCAGGGAGCCCGATGTGGGACTCGATCCAGGGACTCCAGGATCATGACCTGAGCTGAAGGCAGTCGCCTAACCAACTGGGCCACCCAGGTGCCCATGGCGCCGGCACTCAGGCGGCCCTTCCCTGCATCACCACCACCCCTCACCCCAGCATCCGCTGCATGTTATATTCCTACTCCATCCATCCCAGAGATTTCCTACAAATGTGCTCCTTTTAGATACTTTTGTCTTTTTTATTACTAAAAATAGAATAAGCCAAGTAGAGAGAATCAGGAAAACAACCCCCTACATCCCCAGTCCTGGATCTGGCTCCGTTGAGAATTGTGCCGGGTAATAAATTAAGGGCTTGCATAGCTTTTAAGTCAAACATACTGGAGGTTCCATTCTGGCTCCACTTTTTACAATCAGCATGGCTTTGGCATTGACATCCCCCAGCCAATTTCCTCTGTAAGCTCAGTTTCTCCCTCTACAAAGTGGTTGTGAGGTTTAAAGGAGTATATATGCATGAAATGTTTGATGATTTGGGTACAGAGCGGGCACCCAGGAGGCTTGCCCACCAAGAGGAGGGAGTGGCTTCCTCTTTGCTACTTTTCTTCTCCAATATCAGCATATACTGTTTACTCCTCAGCTGCAATCCCTGCACACACACACAAACACATCAATATTTTTAAATTTCCTCCATTTCATGTTTTCTGTAAAAAGCATGGCTTTTTAAATAGACATAGGCAGTCAAAGCATGCCTGTCTTCCTGCTCAGTGAACCAACCAGCTGCTGTGGGGTTAGTGGAAATTCAGCCTATTTATTATTGCTGGGTGCCCAGGACTGCCTCTTTGCTAACCACTTCCAGATTTGGGAATGTTCTAAAATCCAGATGGTGCCCAAAAATGGCTCTTGGGAATCTGACTTTATAGTCCATAAGTAGAGGACAATATTTTCCCAGTTCCAAAGAAGTGGTGACTGTCAGGATTTGTGAATTTTCCTGTTTACTAGTATAAAAAATGTCTGAAAGAGGAGTGTGCCTGAATGGCTCTGCTGGTTAAGTGTCTGGTTCTTGATCTCAGTTCAGGTCTTGATCTCACGGTCATGAGTTCAAGCCCCACACTGGGGTCCATGCTGGGCATGGAGCCTACTTAAAAACAAAAGAAAAGAAAAACCTCTGAAAGAGTTGCCTTAATAATATCTGTTTCCTTTAAAACAACAACAAATACCAGAGTAGCATTCTTCTTTCTTTAAGTGCCCCTACCTTTTTATTGAGAAAAGTTAACAAAATATTGCAGCAAACACTTGACTAGTCATGGCCACACTCACCTCTCTCTTCCCCACATACCTTCTCAGAACAGGGACCTCCTCTTCCCAAACCACAAGTCCATTGCCACATCCAAGGAACGCTTCATTGGCACAGTAGCGTTATCAAGTCCACTTGTGCCCTAGATGTCCTTTACAGCTTTTTTTTTTTTTTAGATCTAGACACAATCATGGATTATACACTTCCTTTGGTTGTCTTAATCAGCCCAACCCTTTTTTTTTTTTTTTTTTTTACAGATTTTATTTATTTGGCAGAGAGAGACGCAGTGAGAGAAGGAACAGAAGCAGGGGCAGTAGGAGAGGGAGAAGCAGGCTCCCCGCAGAGCAGGGAGCCAGATGCAGGGCTCAATCCCAGGACTCCGGGATTATGACCTGAGCCGAAGGCAGACGCTTAACGACCGAGCCACCCAGGCGCCCCAGCCCAACCCTTTTTAAATGATGTAAATTAAGTTTTATTTGAGAATGTTGGACATTTTACAGCATACTATTCATAAGTGTTTTGCCTAAAGAGAGCTTTATTGAGGAATTAGAAGATGATTCTTTATTAGTCAAATAATTAGACGGTACTTGTATTCACTTAGATCAACTGCATCTTTCTAAAAGCTATGGGGATGATCTCATGATTAGGGTCATAACATTCTTCCATTAGTAGGTAAGACACATCCAAGAGTCAACAGCCCTACTGCTCAACAGCTACAAAAAATCAAATCTAGAATAGCAGATCTCCAGTTTACAATCATTGTTTCAGTGGGACATAGGTGTGTGTCCCGCACACAACTGGTCCCTACATTTTCCACACACAGCTGATGTGTTGCGGTGCTGAGCCCTGCATCCTCAGGAGGAGGCACTGCCTTCGCGGTACTAATCAGGCTCCTCAGCTGTCAAGTGTAAGACACCCGACTTCGAGTACTTTGGTTCAAAGAAGGAATTTACAGGAAGAATGATTGCATGTAATTAAAGAGCACTGGACAACCAGCCTGTGGATAACCTGGGGTGACTGGGCTTCCAGAACGTCGGGACTGGCGTGAGCGCGGCACGCGTCTCCTCTGTCCTTGCTGATGTCTGGACCTCCTGCACGCACGCTTGCTTCCTGGGCGGGGTGGGAAGTCCCCCCGCACACTGTGCTGACACATGCCTCCCTGGGTCCAGGAGTCGGAGGCGGGGGACACTTGTGACGGGTGCCCTCCTGGCCACCAAACTGTGCCCGCGGGTGAGCTCTGTAAGAGTATGACCACTTCCATTCAAGCCCGCGGCGACGTGGCGGGAGGAACCCTTCCCAGGGCAGGAGCTTCTGCTCCCCAGAGAGCGGAGGGACGCTTGGCTCACCAGCCGCGCTGTCTGCCAGCTCCGAACTCGGGCTCCCTGGGCTCTCCCCAGCAGCACAGAGCATCTCCGTGGCACCCTCGCGGGGCGTGGAGGAAAGTGGCTGGGAAGCGATTCTTCAGCGCTTGGTGGGCAGCCTCAGGAGTCCACCTGTCCCTGACCGTCCCGGAGCTGTGCACAGTAAGGACAGGCTGGGATGCTGGGAGGGAAGCTGGCTGTTCTTACTCCTTTCCTGTCCCTGGGAATCACCGCAAATAGCCTAAGCAGTTCACGGCTCCTTTTCTCTGAACTCAGCCCTCGTGGTTTGCCCCAGAAGGCTCGCCTCCCCCGAAACCTCAGCGTGCTCATCTGTCGCTTCAGCTCCTCTCCACCCTGGTGTGCTGGTGGGCTCCCGATGAGCGGCAGGGACGGGGACAGGCTGACTGCCGTGTCTCTGACTTTGGTGTCATTCCTCAAAATAGAGCTCACAGGAGGAAGACCAGGAGACCGGAGGAGGTGAGGAGGTTTGTGCATGTTGAGTTGGAAATGTCTGCCGAGGGCCAGGGCCGGGGCCGGTGAGCAGGGGGCTCCCAGGTGCGGGACTCAGGTGGGAGGTCTGAGCCAAAACCCACCGCCAGTTAGCATGGGAGCCATGCCCCAAGCTCTGGGTGTAGACGAACAAGTGGGCCATACATGGAGCCAGGGTGAAGGGTGGGAGGTTGGAGGGTGGGGTGGGCGGGGCTACTGTGTCCAGTGAAACGGACACAGTAGGGTAAGGGGTGCACAGGGTCCCTGGGAGTCACTCCTTCTCTCCAGGGGAAGCCACCGTCTTGCTCCATCTCCACGTCATCCCCTTCTCCAAGGGGAGGCTGATCACGGTCTTAGGGACCCTCTTCTACAAGCCCCGACTTCCCCAGACAACTACCGGAGAATAGCCTCAGACTGCTCTCCTTGGTTGCCCAAACTGGCTATGACACCCTGACCTCTCCTCCTACAAGGAAGTGAGGATTTATTAGCTTATGTAAGAAATGATGCACCCTGTCAGGAACATGATGATCTGTGTAGGCTTCAGCCTGGAGTCAGTCCCAGTGGCCTGTGAGACCCCTCTGCAGACTTGTTTCCGGGCTCCAGTGGCAGCCCCCTGCCCCCCTGCCTGCCCTCTCCTTGCGCCCATGAGACAAGCCAAAAGCAGGATTGGTCACATGTGGATTTCTGTTTCCAGCTCTGTTATTCCAAAGAGATCTTTGTGTCATGCGACTTTATAGTGTCTGAGGGATGCAGTTTTGAAATGCGCTCTTGGCTAAAACCCTGGATAGCATGTCAAAGGGGGAAAGTCAATTCTCGGCTGCAGTTGAGATTCGGGAGGGTCCCAGGTAGGAAGCGGGCGGAGGCAATGGTGCGAGAACTGGGTGACACCAGATGGACAGAAGGGAAGACCCAGGATGCCCCGGGGTTCTTTCTGGGTTTGACACTGGTGGCAGAAACAGGTGCTTCTGATTTCCAGGGCCTGTTTAGCCAGCGGGACAAAAGGCGTACAGACACTGGAAATAATTTAGCCTTCTGGTTTACTGCTCACTCTCCGAATTTTACATGTCGGGGAGTGTTCTGCAAACACCGTGTCCATTGTTTCCTTACGCCCATTCAATCCAACTGCTCTGCTCTCAGGAATCACCGGTGAACTTTCTGGAGCTAAGTCTAGTGATCTTTCGTGGCTCTGTAGCACTCATTGCTCTCCTCTCATGGGTCTGGCGACCAGAGGTCTGAAATCAAGTTGGAGGCAGGGTCCCCCCCCTCTCCGAGGGCTTGGGGGGGAGGATCCTTCCTTTCCTCTCCTAGCTTCTGGTGGCTCCAAGTGTCCACTGGCGTGTGGCCTCATCTCTCTTTGTCACGTCACCTTTCCCCGCCATGTTCACCTTTCCCCCACATTCTCTCCTTTGCCTCTCTTACAACGACACTTGGGATGACATTTAGGGCCCACCCAAATAATCCAGGGCCATCTCCCCTTCTCATGATACTGAGGTTAATCACATCTGCAAAGACCCGCTTCCCAGTAAGGTCACATTCACACGGTCTGGGGATGGGAACTTTCTGGGTGTGGGCGGCTGTCATTCAGCCCACTGCCGTGCCCCACAGTGGACGAGAAGAAATAGTGCCTATGTCTTTCTTGCGATGTTTTCCTGTCTGTGTTTCACCGGAGAGAAATCTCCCAGATAAAATGTACTTGCTTTGTCACTGGGTAGGAATATTAAGCCAGTAATTAAAATTTGTAAGCCCTTAGTAATACCTCTGATGATCATAAAGAGGCACGCAAATGACATCTTTCTTCATGAGAGTCACTACAACAGGAGGCAGAAGTGAAAGGGGAGGCTAGAAAGTGTGTCTCAGGATGAGAGGGAGAGGGAAGTGTGATGTATCAAACCAGTCAAATTATTTCAGAGTAGCACCTAAACTATAGAATATTCTCTTTGGGATCTTGGAACTGAGGGCGAGGGGAGGACAGACCCAGGTTTAACCTGATCAGAAAGGGCAGGGGGTGGTATGAGGGATGGAGGGTGGCCTCAGGGAGGGGCCTGGGAGTAGTCCGGATTCAGGTAGAATAGAGTGGCTTCCAGGGTCTAGAAGAATGATCCTGCCCCTGTCTTGAATCTCAGAGGCAGCCCACCAAGCATCTAGGAGCTGTAGCCAGCCTCCCCCGAGCACCCGGAGTGGAGAAAAGACCGTGGTTCTTCTTTGATGGGCCCCTACCTTCTACCAGAGCAGCCTTGGAAGGCAAACAAATTGTGCTCCAAGACTTAGCCAAGTGGTGCTACGGCTGGGTTGTCCCCAACAGAGGAGAGAAGACAGTGCCATCACTCTAATACCACTGGTGAGAGACAGGGATCCTGACTGGGCTTCACCACTCACGGTGGGTCACTCACACCAGAGTCTTCAGCTCACCAAAGTCCAGGGGTAAGATTTGGGTAGGAGAAGGAAAGACCTGCTCAAGCTCTGAGCCTGTCCTAACCCCGGCTCAGCTTCCTGGAGCCGTCCATCCGGGGGACTACCAGGCATCTTAGCTAGCCATAAAATGGCACTTGCTTCCATCTTCCATTGTTCCTTGTTGCGTGTCTCCCTCTGGGATCTCACCAGAAGAAGGGGTTATGGGGGGGGGCAGGTTCGGACTCCCCAGGGCCGCTGCTCGGATGCTGGGCATCATCAGCATCTCAAATCCTATCCGGCCTCACCCTTCCCACCAGCTGCCCAGCACAGCACTTGATAGTCCATGATGCCTCACACTGTCGTTGATGTACAAGGGAAAGAGGACAGATGGAGGAATCCAGAGACATCGGTCCCAGACATGGCTCTTGCCACCTTCTTGCTTATGATCCTGAACAAGTTACTCTCTGTTATGGGCCGAGTGCTGGTAGCACCCCCAAATCCATATGTTGAAGCTCTAACTGCCATGTGGTAGTGGTAGGAGGTGATGCCTTTGGGAGGTGATTAGCTTGAGATGGGGTCAGAGGTAAACAAACCCAGTAAACTGTCTTTAATCCAGCATTTCCCAAACTTATTTCTGCAAGGCCCTGCAGGTAATGGCTGGACTTGTCCCTGTTCCTGCTGTGATGGGCAGCAGGCCTGTGAGAAAGCAGGATTCTAGCAGCAGAGGTAGGAGTGGGAAGGGGCAGAAAGAAGAGCTGGGTCAGCAAAAGTTCTGATTGTTCTTCACCGTTTTGCCCCATTTTCTTCCAACAACAAGGCCAGACCAATTGGAAGTTGCACCTGGAGGGATCTGGAACCGGCTTGGCATGATTTACAAGATGGGTTTTGTTTTGAATGCTGCTGACTTCAGATAATGGCATTATTTCCTCAAGGGATAAGTTAATGGAGGGAACACTGCCCTCAGCAAAACAGCATTAATGCAGAGCTCTCGATTCAAAATAGTACCAAGTAGGCAGGCTAGAACCCCGAGGATTAAGCTCTAAATGTTATGGTCCAAAAATAAAGGATTAAAAATGAGTACTTCATTAAAATAAGGAGAGATCCAGTGTTTTAAAGGTTTACATAAAGCAGGGTGGGAAAAGGGGTCTGGCCAAGGTAGGCTGGTTGCTTAGGAGGCTCAAAGACTCAGAAACAGAAGGGCAAAACCTGTGTGGTGAGCAAACTGCTCCCCCTTCCCTTTTTGGCAGCTGAGGATATTAAGGCTTAAGGGATAGAGTAATAATAGGCTCTGGCCCAACAGAGCTGCGAGCAGGTCCTCTCTGTGCCTCTGGGGCCTGGATTCAGTAGGAAGGAGAAAACTCAGGATTTAAACCCATGTCAGGAAGAAGGCCAGGAGAGAGGGAGGGAGGGAGGGGGGGAGGGGAAGGCGAAGGCAGGCAGATAAGCATAGTTTGATAGTCTGAAGTGGTGGGAATCAATAGTCTAGCTTTCGGAGACATGCAGAGGATTGTTTGTGTCCCCAGGCCCCTCCTCTTCTCCAAGGGAGCAGGGCCTTTGCATCACCGCGGCTCTAAGAGACCAGCCATGTTTAAAGGAACCAGTCCCCAGCCCTCATTTAGTTTGAGCCAAGGTAAGTGCTGACCCAAGATACCTCAGCAAGTCTCTTTGCCAGGGATTTGAGACTCGGAACCCAAGAGAACTTGAAGTCAGTCTCTCTGTGGAATTAAAGCTACCGATTAAACCCAGAGACTGTTGTGGCCATGTTTCCAGCAAGGTGGACAGAACTGGTCTGCGGAGAAAGAGAGAACAGGCAGAACCACCGGGACAAGGAAGGAAGGTCAGTCCTGATGAGGTTTGTAAGTTCTTGGTCATCGTTTTTCCCATGGTTCTACGAATCAATACATTTCTCATTTTGCCTAAGCTTGGATTGCCTAACGGGTAAGCAGGGGTCTTCACTGATGGGAGCGTTTTCCACGGGCGCCGGTTGGAGGTACTGCGGTCTGGGCTCCTGCGTGGCTGGGTCAGAAAAATGTCAGAGAACAATCAGGCAACTTAGCCAGAAAGCAGGGCAGCATCTCCCCTGGGGCTGCTGACAATACAGAAACCTGTGGAATGCCCTTCATGGGAGGGGGGGACGCAGGGGGGGGGCTCTAAAAAGCGCTCAGTGAGGATCCAATGTTCCTGGCAAGGGTGGAATAGGGAGTAAGGCCACAGGGACCTGGGGGTGTGGGGGACAATAAGAGTCTGAGAGTTGAAAGGGAAGTAGGGGCAGGCTCACCCCCCATACTTGGGGGGCCAGGGCAAGAGTACAAATGGAGGCTCAGTCTTTAAAAGTTAAATATCAAGTTAACAAAGTGTTCAGTAAAATCTTAACAGATGGGGAGTGTTCTCTCCTCCTACCTTGGCCACCCAGAAGGCCCCAGAAGGCCAGGATGAATGTAGAATTTTTGGAGTCCTCATAGTTCCATGGGGATGTGGCGATGCAGGGAGGGCAGCCTCTGGTTGCCCCAGCTCACCCTCTTTCTCCCTCCACCTTGAGGGACATATTTCTCCTTCCCACCGTGAGGGACATATATGGGCACCCCCGCCCCTGCCACTGTGTATCTGCACCCCAGCAAATACCCATCCCCTTTGCTGCCCTGCTGGGCTGGGACTCTGTGGTCTCTTCACAGATTGACAAATCCCTGAGGACACGGCATGGATCTGGACATGGATTCAGGGCCATCTGGGCATGATATTTCCAGGTCCCAGGACCCGCAGCGTGGTCCGGAAGCGGGACACTTCTTCTCAGTCCTGCAGACTCTTTGCCCGATGGGGAGGGGCAGAATGGCCATGACAGTACCCCTCCTGCCCTTCTGAGAAGGCTACTGCTCATGGGCTGACCAAAGAGCAGGTGAGTGGGTACTGCAAAGTACTGGACTGCGGCGTCAGGAGACTTCCTGTGTTTGCAGTCGTGGGTTCTGTACCGTACTATCCTCATTTGCAACATGATGGCTTTGAATGAGGGGTGGAGATTTATAGCCCTGTGACTGGGGCCAAACTAAGGTTTGAAGCTGGAAGATTTTGGCTTGTGTGACTTTGCGTAAAAAACCCGTAATCTCTGTAAGGACCAGTTTTCTCACCTATAAAGCAGGGATGCACCTTACCTAGGCTGCTTCAAGGTTAAACGATGCCCGTGAAGAGATTGGCATAGCAAGTGCGCTGTAACTGGCAGATGCTTCGTTATTCTTTCTCTACCACGGTTGGGAGCTCTGAGAGGGCCAAAGCTTCAAAATGGTTGCTCTGGGACCCCGCTTGGAAAGGAGAGGGCAATCGGCCTTCTGATTTTATTCCCAGAGCCCGCTTTTCTCAACTCTGATGGGCCGCATTGTTGGTAGTTAGGACTGTGGGCTCTGGACTTTCTTGTGCCATTTACTTAACTGATGGCCATGGGCCAGTCATCTCACCTCCCAGAGCCTCAGTTTCCCTGTTGGTGAAAGGGGGACACTAACAGTATCTACTCATAGAGGTGTTACTAGGAATAAAGGAGATAATACATTCCAGCTCTTAACTGAGGCTTGCCTGGCACAAAGCGAACTTTCCCCAAATTGTCGGTTTGTTACCAACAGTCTCCCTTTCCTGTCCGCTGTCCCGTCCTACCTGCGGGCGGTGGTTGTTGGTGATATCAGGGCTGTGGGTGGAGCTGTATGCAGGCCGTCAGCTCTGTCCTGGCTCTTCACTCAATGACATCATGGCTTCCAAGGAAAAATAACCCCGAATCCAACTCGGTTGCTTCAATTCAAGCTCTAATTGCTTTGGGAGGAAGCCCACATTGGCTGAAATCATTCCTTGCTCTGTTCTTCCTTATCCCTGTCGGGCAAAGCTTACTCTCCCTCAGACATCTAGGTTAACTGGGGAAGAAGAATTTGCCAAGACAATAGCAACCTGGCCCCTGCAGAGCCCAGACACGGAAACGGCTATGTGATCAGTGCTCCTCCTGGGCAGCTTCACGTCCTTCTTTATCCTGTGCGAGAAAATTTAAATTCAACGAGTCTGAGCCAATAATAGACAACTCTGGCTTCTCCCCAACAGCGGACACACAGGCGACCTCGTGGCACCGGAGGGCCTGGTAGAGGCTGGGCCACCCCAGCTCACACGTTCTCCTGGAAGGCTGGTTCTAGTCAAGCGGCAGCCTGGAGGAAAAGAACCGGGTGAGCATGCAGATTCCTTGGGCACCTGCTGCCGCCTGCTGAAATGTAAGCCCCCCTGCTCAGCCCGGTGGTCCTTCCCATCATCCCCCAGCTTCCATTAGCAAAAGCACGAGCATGTTGGTCTCTTCTACTTGACCCTCTATCACCAGCTCATCTCCCTCTTGTTTACTTCTCAACACCTTGGAAAGCCATCTACTTCCAACCCTCAGAATTTTTTCGTAGTCTAGTCCTTGCCACTGTCACCGCCCCCCCCCCCCCCCCCCCCCCCCCCAGACTCTGTGCTGGCGAGCTTCTCACAGTCCCCGGAACTCCTCCACCTTTCTCTCTTGCCTTGGCCCTTGCCTCATGCTCCTCTCTCTCTCCCCCTCCCTCCCTTCCTCCTCCCCCCTCCCTTTAACTTTTAATTGTGGTAAGATTCGCATAACACACAATGCGCCATCTTAGTCATTGTGAACTACAGTGTAGTTTGGTGGCATAAAACCCGTTCACACTGTTGTGCAACCATCACCACCATGCATGTCTGGAACTCTTTGCATCTTGTAAAATGGAAACTATCCCCATTACACGACTCCTTATTCCCCTCTTCCCCCAGCCCCCGGCAACCACCTCTCTGTCTCTGAATCTGACTCCTGCCAGGTCCTCCTGTGAGTGGAGTCCTGCAGTAGTCATCCTTTTGCGTCTGGCTTATTTCACTTAGCTTAATGTCCTCGTGGCCCTCCATGCCGTAGCTGCTCTTCCTTCTCTAAAGGTTCCCTTTCAAATGGCTACGTCCTAGTCAACTTTCAGGTCTGGTTAGGAATTCCATTCTTCCAGGAAGCCCACCCTACTGTTTCCACGATGCTTTGCACCCCTGCTGTCAGGGGGCAGCCAAGCAGTGAAGGGCTGGAGCCTGGAGACCCCCCTGCTTCCCCGAGTGTGAACTCCTTCGGGTCACAGACTCTTTTCTATTCCCACTGTGCCCAGCACAGAGTGGTGCTCAACAAACTGTGTAGCATGAATGCCAAATAAACTCTCTGGAAGTATTTATGGACAATTTCCAGCAAAAATCTTGAGACCAAGCCTAAATGTTCCTGATCTATCAGGGATAGGAGATATACTTCACTGCCCTTTGCTAGAGCAGTTTGTCTCTGTGGTGCTATTCTCCGTCTGCTTACTGGCTTCCATGGTCTCTGTCAGCAGCTCCTCCGTGTCTCTCAGAGTCCAAGTGTATCCTCTCCCTCTCCCTGCTCCATGCACGGCTGCTGGGTCATCCACTCGCCTTCCTGGTACCGAGTCTCCTCCCAGTCTGCCTCTCCCAGCCTCGCTTCAATCTGCACAGCCTGGAAAGCACCTACTCCTGGCCACCTGTTCACCCCTTTCTGTACAAGTGAACCCCAGCTAGTTAACAATAGCGTCATCACTCAGGCCTGCATTTGGGGGAGGGTGTTTGATTCCACCATAACCTGCCCATTGCCAACAGCTTCTACTTCGTATCTGGAGCATTATAAAGCTATACCTCCCTGGGCCGCCTAGGTGGCTCAGTTGGTTAAGCATCCAACTCTTGGTTTCCGCTCAGGTCATGATCTCTGGGTGGTGAGATGGAGCCCCACTTCGGGCTCCGTGCTCAATGGGGAGTCTGCTTGAGAATTCTCTCTCCCTCTCCTGCTACCCTTTCCCACTGCCTCAAATAAATAAATAAGTCTTAAAAAAAAAAAAGCTACAACTTCCTTTCTATGCTCATATAAAAGCCCTCCTCTGACGTATGGTCTTTTCACAGAGCAGTGACCACACATCAGTGGTTCGACTTTGGGCAAACTCCTAAGCCTCAGTTCCCTTATCTGTAAGTGTGGATAACATGCAGTACAGCTCCAGGATGTCGTGAGAATGAAACAAAAATCATTTAGGAATTCCTGCCTAAATATCAGAAGGGACCTGGAAGATCCTCAACATTTTTTGGTGTTGGATAATGTGCGTGCTATTTGAGAAGGCTGGGCCCCACTGAGAGAAGGTAGATGAGGTATCTGATGGGTAGACCAATGACAGGGTCGTCCCCCTCCCCCTTCCCTCCTGTGTTCTCTTCTTCTCGTCCTCAGTGCTACAGCCAGGCTGTCCAGGGAAAGCATCAGTTTGATTTGTTTTGATCCTTGCTACTCAAAGGATCACATGTGGCAGACGCCCTCCTAACTGAACGGATGGATTGACAGACTCTGTAAACACCCTGCCCGATGCCCACAGCCTCCCAATGGTCGTGATTGGTAGATGACAAGTCTGATCCCGATGGTTGAGTGTCGAGTTGTATGCTTAACAAGGACCCACTGTGTTTGTTCCCAAGCCTATTTATGCCAGTGGTACATTTTATTGTGATTATAAATCAATTTACCAGATATGAAAATTAATGAAATTAGGGTGAAAAAAACTTGTAAAAACCAAGATGAATTCTTTGGAAAGACCAGATGAAGGGTGATATTGAATTGAGGATAGATGGGACAACTTTTATTTTTTTATTTTTTATTTTTTATTTTTTTAAAGATTTTGTTTATTTATTTGACAGAGAGACACAGCAAGAGAGGGAACACAAGCAGGGGGAGTGGGAGAGGGAGAAGCAGGCTTCCCGCAGAGCAGGGAGCCCGATGTGGGGCTCGATCCCAGGACCCTGGGATCATGACCTGAGCTGAAGGCAGACGCTTAACGACTGAGCCACCCAGGTGCCCTGATGGGACAACTTTTAAAGTATGGGGAAAATTCTAAAAATCTAGGAGGCTACTGTGCTCATATTGCTTTGCAAGTATCTTTAAGTTCTTGCCCTACTTAAAAAGAGCAGAAACTGAAAGTCTTATCTAATATATTTATGGAAGACTGTGTTGAACTTGTCTCTTAGTTGAAGAAAAAGTCTTGGCCCAGCATCCAAAGATTGGGTAACAAATGCACATTTTACTGTTGCAAGTTGAAATAAAACATTTACTGTATGTACATGGGTTCCCTGCCTTAAAAAACATATATTTTTAAGTAGCCCAACAAAGTGGCGTCGATCCAGTTGGAGGAGAGTATTTCCACCGGTTCCCCTCCTGGTTGGGACTCTCTAAGCAGCCCCACTCTGGCCTCTTTTCTTCACTGCTCACAGCGCCCCCTTTATGTTCCAGTCTTGGGTCCATTCAGCAGAGAGCAGTAGAGAATCGGTACTGAGTCCAGAGCCGATTTTCGTGCTGCCCCACTTGGCATGGACCTAACGAGCGTGATGGCATCTTCCTGTGGCTGCCTCCTGCTGTTGGTTTATGTTGTTTGGCAGGCTTGCCCCACCTCACACCCACAGCCATCTCCGGTGATGGACTGAATGGTGTCCCTCAAAACTCAGATGTTAGAGCCCTAACCCCCAGTGTGATGCTCTTTGGAGATGGGGGTCTTTGGGAGGTAATTAGGGTTGATGAGGTCATGAGGTGGGACCCTTACGATAGGATTAGTGTCTTTAGAAAAAGAGGAAGAGAGATCGTTATTGTTTCACCCCATGAGGACACAGTGAGAAGGCCCCCACCTGGAACTGAGTTGTCCAGAACCTTGATCTTGGACTTCCACCCTCCAGAACTCTAAGAATAAATGTCTGTTGTGTAAGCCACCCTGTCTTGTGTTTTGCTACAGCAACCTGAGCAGACTAACACTCTGAGGAGAGGCAACTAAAACCCAAGCTGGTTCTATGAAGGTGTTTAAAGAATGACATTGATTCTGCTGCTGCCCATGATGACGATGATGAAGACGCTGGTAATGTGAAACCCCAGGTGTCTGTGGATGGAGGCGCCCCCTCCCTTTCCATCTCCAGACCAACACACTGTCATGCTCACCATCTCCTTAGAGTGCAGATCCAGCTGGGAGATCACCAGGTGTACCAACAGGAAGTTTAAATGACTTGCCTGAGGTCACACTGTTTTCAAAGACAGACCTATAACTGTAACCTTAGTCCATGTCATTTCTAACCAGCCAAATAGTCTCCCAAGCCAAACTTTAAATTCATGGCTGTCTGCCATGTTCTGGCATGATACACACGGTAGGGTTTCCATGTGTGATGCCCTCTGATTTCAATAGCATCTGAAACATCCTACTATTTGACCCACTCAAACAGAAATTGCTAGTCGTCTCCCAAAAATCCTTTGTTGCTTTCCTCCTTGGTTACAGAACTCTGAACTTCTCTTGTAGCTTGGTCCCGTAATCTTACATCCTGTTGGCCAGAACTTAGTCACACAGGTCCCGTAATCTTACATCCTGTTGGCCAGAACTTAGTCACACAGGCTGACTTAGTCCTGTGTGACTAAGTTCTGGCCAACAGGATGTAAGAGGAAGTGTGCAGGACATTCTGGAGAAGTCCATAAAGGGATCTGATCTGGCTGGGATGTGCCTCCCTTTTGTCCTGGACCTCTGTTCTCCATGCTCCTGTTTCTTCACACTATCTGGAAGGTGGGAGGCCCTGGCAGCTGTTTGTACCATAAGGTGACAGTGAAGACAGAAACCAGATCTAAGATAGTGGGCAGAAGTACGAAGAAGGGGCCTGGGCTCCTGATGACATGGAGCCACTGCACCAAGGGGACTGGGCAGGTCAGGATGGTGTCATCACTCATGCAGCCCCACAGTCTAGATCTAAATCCCATGATGAAAGGAGCAGCAGGGGACACTATAGGGGGTTTTCAGGCCTCTTGGTGATTGGGACCCATGAAGGCTGGTACAGGGCCTGGGGAACAAAACACCTTACAGAACTGGAGAGAGGCTTTCATTCATCCTACTTCTCTGTAGAACCCAGCCACATCCCAGTGCAGGGAGGCTGGAGGGCACACCGGGCCTTTGTGGTACCCCGTGTTATCTGAGCTTTGGACGCCCCAGTGCCTGCCCCCAACCCCATGCCTTCAGGAGATCAGAGCGGCTGCAAGAACAGTGCGGGGGTAGTGCCTCACGTGGTCTTGAGGGCAGCAACATCAGCCATGGAGCTGGGATGGCTAGACAAAACTGGGGCTCAGAGTGTCCAGTCATGCAGGTAGGACATCACACTGGTGAGATCTGAATGGTGACCTCATTATAGTCACAGGCTGGGGGCTTGGGGACAAGGGGCCCATGCTGATGACAGAGTGGCATAGGATGTCTCAGCCAGGAAAGCCTGCCTGACTTTAGGGGGGCCCTCACTTCGCCCTGCCTGCTCCCGTTAGGCTGACCTGCCATTGCGAAATGCACACCATCGATCTATGTCTTCTTTCATTTCAGCTTCAAGGATGGGGTCTTCTGGAGAGCAAGGGTTCGGGGTCTTTTCAGGCTGGAAGAAGAAGGAACAGTTACGGGAATGGGAACCCATGATCATACTGGTGATGGGGAACAGGGATAACTTGTCAGTTACATGAATTTTCCGTGTTGGAACAAGATCCAGGCTGGCTGAATCTGTTAGAAAACAAGAGCATTTTCCCCAGAGCTTTTACTCAGTTTTCAAACCACCAACTCATATGTGCTATTTTCCAGGTGAATGGTTTTCTGCATTCTGTCAACTTATTTTAGTTGTGGTTGTGTTTGATAGTCTGGCATTCTGGAAGAATCGCTACTGACACCCAGAATCCAATCAACACATTCAGCTTTGCAAAACAGACATTCAGAGAAACGTAACATTTTTAGGGCTGGAACAAAACTCACAGATCAGCTAATCCCCCTCTCATTTCAGAGATTAATGGGAGTGATTGCTGAAGGTCACACATCTAGTAAAGGTGAACTTGAGATCAGAACTCAGGTGACCCTACCTTGTAAAGAGTGCTGCAAGCACTTTATTCTGCAATTTCACAGTTTGGATTCCCATTGACTGGCCCAAATACACTATATAAGGGCTCAGATTCTTTTCTTTTTCTCCCCATGTATTTGTCTTGGGAAGAATTTACAGGCTGTTTCCTGAGGTACCAGCGGTCAAATTGGACAGAATAATAAACACAGAAGCACCCAATGGTTTATCTACACAAGACCAAGGTTAATCCTGGAGTCCACTGCCCCACCCCCTTTCACCTCAGAGAACAAACATCCTGTAAAATTATCTATTTTGATTTGTTGAACTGAAGAGCCTTCCTCCCCTCCCCGCCTCTCCCTTCCCCTCCCTTCCTTCTTCCTCCTGCTTTGCCCTCCCTCAGCTCCCTCCTTCCTGTTCCTACATTAGACTTGCAGTCGGAATTTCTCTCTAGGACTGCCTTCCAGCCAAACTTCCGCCTGGCTTCTGCGCACGTCAGCACATTTTCCCCCTCCTGGCCTTCCTCTCTTCCCACCTCCCTCTGTGCTTTTGTTTCCAAATTGCGGGTCTATCAAAATTAATGAACTCATTTATTTGCTCTATATCAAATGCACATGGAAATTACTGTATTTCCCAAATAGGCTGATAGTGCTGGGTAGACACTTTCTGATCTCCTGAGAGCCACCGCGGTACCTCTTTATAACCTTGGGAATGCTTATGAGAACACGATCATGGAAATGTGAGAGGCCTCTGACAAGACAGAAGGTTTTCTTGATCTATGCTTGCCTGGTCCCTTTATTTCCTATTTTGAGCATGTCTGTGGCTCTACACAGAAGTCAGTGACGGGGTTATACTGTGTGATCAGTATTCTAGAAGGCTGCCAAGGAAAAACCTGAGACACATTATTTTGCTGCCAGAGCAGGTGTTCTGCTCTGAGCTGTAACATAACCAGTGAGCAATAGCTCATGAAATGACCTTCTTTTCAGCTTATTAAAGGGCAAGCATTTCTTGGAAATCCATATATTTCACTAAGCTCTAAATCAAGACTGCCTCTACCAGACCCTTCTCAAAATCTCTTGCTCCAATTTTGATTTTCATAGACTAGGGCACTAACCCGACCATTTCTTCCTTTCACTTGCTAGGAAGCCAAGCTTTTGTGTGTATTTCTTAATGGGGAGTGTGTGCAGTGGGCTGAATTATCAGTCTGTCTTTCTCAGATGTGACAGCGGGGCTGCACATGAGTCTCCTTACATTCCAAGGCCAGGGACAGTCGCCTTTTTGTTGGTCAAAAGGAGGACAAAGTCAAGTGACACTGGGAGAGGAGCTTCAGCTATTCCCACAGACACCAACAACCCTCACCCACACCCCTGCCCCAGCTCTGGTCAGTAGCATGATCTAGGGACACATTTTTAATCCCCATATTTACTTGGTTCTCTGGGTCATTCCTTCACTCTTTCAGGATGCAGTTTCTATTCCATGCTAATCTGCCTGGAAGCCACAAAATTCCAAAATGCAAAAATGTGAATTGGATGTGCCAGGACCAACCTTAGCCTTTTCCTCCACCACATTGTCTTGCTCCTCCACTTCTGTGTGCATGGCAGCCACATTCCCTTCCAGCACCGGGTAAGCAGGCATGCTCTGGGGATCTGTCAAAATTTCATAGGGCACTCTAGGGTGGCTCCAGGAGGCGGGAGTGAAAATATCCCAGGAGCTATGCTGCCCAAAGGTTCCTGGAAGAATAGAGACAAATAAGCATAGTACAGAAGCTAACCTGGCTTCTAATCGGAGCAAAGCTTACTGCTAAGATTGTTAGGTCAACCTAATCAAATTTAGTTCTGCTTCTGTAGTTCTGTAAGAAACAACTCCAGGGCAGTTGGCTCTGGAGACTCAGGCCTGGTATGCCTTCTACAAAATGCATCACATGGGTGCTTAATCTACTCAGTAATATACTAAGGACTTACAGGACAAATTCTAAACAGTTTTAGCACTTGCTTCAAGGAATATCAGTTAGGGAAACAAGATGACCCGCTGAAACAGGTACAGAGTCTCTCTATGCAGTAAGTCGGGTTAATCTCATTACTTTAGCCTACTCTGGCTAGGCCTTTCCCCATGCACAGCTCGCCCAGTCCTGAATTGTTCCTACCAAGACATGACCCTATGGTAACACGGTTCCTTACCAAACTCACTGATTTCAGTCTGGCTGAGTTCTCGAAGTCTAAATGTCTTTGATTTTGCTAATTTTTGTGAAAGTAAGCTGAATTTTAAGGTATAGACTGAATTTTGTTTCCCCCCAAAACTCACATGTTAAAGCCCTCACCCCCCAATGTGACTGTATTTGGAGATAAAGCCTTTATGGAAGTAATTAAGGTGAAATTGAGGTCATAAGGGTAGAACCCTGATCTGACAGAGATCTGATAAGAAGAGATACCAGAGGAGTCTCTCTGCCGTGTGAAGATACAAGAAGATGGCCCTCTGCAAGCCAGGAAGAGAGCTCTCTCCAGAACCCAATCATGCTAGCACCTGATCTCAGACCTCCAGTCTACAGAACTATTCGCATGTTAGAAATAAATGTCTATTGTCTTAGTCACTCGGTGGATGGTGTTTGTTAGGCAGCTTGAGCTGACTAATATACTTGGCCTCAGAGAATTCATGACTCACCAGAGGCTACATCAGAAGCCCTGAACTGGGACTGAGGCAGCAGCCAGGGGGATGTTCGATACCTATGTACTCCCTGCCCCTGCTCCACAGGCACACGGTGCAGTCAAGGGAGGACGACAGCAGAAGCTTTTCTTCTATCAGCTCCAAACTAATGAGATAAAAAGGGAGAAGAGGTGCTCCAAGGCTGCTCCAGCATGAAAGGGACATTGGATCAATATGTCAAT
Organism: Callorhinus ursinus; assembly: GCF_003265705.2. Taxonomy (NCBI): domain Eukaryota; kingdom Metazoa; phylum Chordata; class Mammalia; order Carnivora; family Otariidae; genus Callorhinus; species Callorhinus ursinus. The sequence goes on from NW_027397069.1 coordinate 66,029,915, forward strand.
GCTCCATTAATTAGAGTTGGAATTTAGAAGCCAGGTCACTCTCCTGAATTATTCCTGGTACCATTCTTTCCTGGCCTCCTACCACACCACACTCTCCAAAATCTCCAACTTCAGCCCCAAGATAATCAAACAAGATACACTGGAAACCATCTTATGGATGATGGGTCTGTGGAGGGGGGGGAAGAGGGGGGGCAGGGGGAGATCAAAAGGTTGTAAAGAACAGCCCTGCCAGAGTTCAGGTCATGCCTTTAGCACTGACTCCTTTCAACTCAGTAAAAAATTAAATGAATAAATATTAATTAATTAATTTACTAAATTTCTAAACTTACAGTAAAATACCAGATCAGAGCTAGTCAAGGAAGACAAGCCACCATTTACAAGAAAAATGAAGACTTCCAATCAGTCCTGCCAACAGCAGGACTGTAATACCTTTTTCCTATTTTCACTAATTCTGAGAGGCCTTCTGAGAGGGTTGATTTGATCAAAGCTATGAAAAGTATTTTAATGCTTACAAAATCTTGAACTCTAAAATGGATGGTACTCATGATATCACCACACTGACATGGGCCCGCCAGAACGTCAAACCTAAACCGAAAGAAAGAACACACTTGAGGACGGTGGCAGAGTTAACCACCATGATGCCAGGTGCTGAACAATAGTTCCTACAGGACGGGGTCAGATCTGGATGAGTGACCGCAAGGGGAGAGGTAGTGGTGTGGTAGTTGTCGGTTTTGCTATATTAATTGATAAGTGTTTATTGAGCACCTACTATGTGTAAGGCCCTATGCCAGGTCCAAAGACATATAAAATGGGTCCCATGCAAGGTGCTTATGTTATGGTTTCCCTCAGTGCTTTGGGTTTGGTAAGCATGCAGGAGTAGACAAGTAATCAGAAATGATTTGTAAAATAGCCAGGTAAGAGCTATGCTCCCAGTACTTGGAGTAAAGGACCCAAGCTAGGCAGGTGGCTTTTATTTCTAAATTCCAGCTTCTCTTACTATAGCATTTAAACTTCCACGGCAAACAGGAAAAGGTGACCAAATGGAAGCATGCAAATATTTACCTCTCTCTTGGCTTTATAGAAACGTATTTAATGGAATTTCATATAACCATTTAAATATGGTAGATATTAAATATGCTAAATATGCTTAGTTAGAAAGTTGTCTAAGGGATACAAAGAAAAAAAACAAGTCCTGAAAATTATGTATTGTGTGTATGTAGGTGCCCCTGTATTTATATGGATAGAAACTTTCTGGAAGAAAATTAAAATTCATTAACAGTGTTCCTAGGATGCAGCAATGGCAAATTAGGTGGCAGAAGAGGTCAGAGTAACAGCTATTACTTTTCATTTCCCATTCTTTTGTGCTGTCTGATTTTTTTTTTCCAAACTTGAGCACTTTTACAATTGCATGAAAGGGTTTTAAATTCTTAAACATTTTTCTGACTGCTAATGCAATATGTTTCCGGAAAATTTAGAAAATATGGATTTCCAAAAATAAAAAATAAATAACCTCATCTACAAAGAGCTGACATTTGCTAAAACCTCGGTGTATATCTTTCCAGACATTCGGTCTTCCATGTACTTCTTCGTTTTAACAAAGACTTGTACTTTACTGTTTTGCAATCTGAATTTTTTCATTTAATAATTTACCACGAATATTTTCCCCATAAATATATTTTCATTTACAGCATTGTTATTTAATGACTAGATGGTATCCCGGTGTACTTGTTATACCATCATGTACTGAATCAATTCTCCTTATGTTAGGTATCTAGGTTGTCTCTATTGTCTTTCTTACAAACAATGTATTGATTCACAACCTGCTAACTAAATCTTTGTGCACATGTCTTATTATTCCTTTCAGCCAAATGCCTAGACATAGGACTGCTGGTTTGAAGCTTTAGATATGTATTGTCGACTTGCCCTGCAGATAGGGTATACCGATTTGCCTGCTAAGTGTATATACAAGTACCCATTTTCCTGTATCTGTGCCAACTGTGAATATTTTCATGAAAATATTTGTTCCTACATCCATTCTTAAAGAGTTTAAAAGACCCCTCCCATCCTCACTGGTACAATTTCATTTTACCAATGAGAATATTCAGTTAAAACTGAAGCTGTGCTCATCACAGTATTTAACATGAAGAGTTCATTGCCTACTCTTGGGGGACTGCAGCTCAGGTCCTTGCAGGCCATACTCTTTGATGTCATAGATGTGCACAAAGCCTTTCCGGTCAGCCACGTAGGCAAGAGCATCTCCTGCTGTCACCGCGATGCTGCTGACTTGCGCTTTGTCCCTGGACTGAAAGACACATGCACAGGGCCCATTACAGAGACACCCACATGGTCCATTATACATGCACACACACAAGCATAGCCTTCCACAGACAGGGACACACAGGGCCACTCCTAGACAGACAGACACACAGGGCCCGTGACACACACACACACACACACACACACACACACACACACACACACACGGTCCATCACAGATGCACATGGGGCCATTGCAGATAAAGCTTACCTGTCAGACAATGGCAAGGGGAATGCTGTATCCTATCTATAGCAAGAACGAATCACCTGCGTGTGTTAATCTTTCAGTGAGATAGGAATGCTATATAGAAAAATAAAGCTAAGAACTTGGAGCCCGTAAGGGTTGCTGTGTTTCATAGTCAGGCTAGTGTCAAAAAAGAAAAATACAACAGGGGCGCCTGGGTGGCTCAGTTGTTAAAGCATCTGCCTTCGGCTCAGGTCATGGTCCCAGGGTCCTGGGATCGAGCCCCGCATCGGGCTCCCTGCTCAGCGGGGAGTCTGCTTCTCCCTCTCCCTCTCCCGCTGCTCCTCCCCCCCCACCTCGCTCCTGCGCGTACTCTCACATTCCCTCTCTCTCTCTCTCAAATAAATAAATAAAATCTTTTAAAAAAGAAAAAAAAAAAAGAGACAGAAAACAACAGACCCAAAACACGGAAGCGATTTCCAACCAACTGCCCGACTTACGGGACTGAAGTTTGCAATGGAACAGGCCCCACCGCACAGCCTCCAGAAGGCGACAGAACCTGTGAGGAGGGGACAGCTGGAAGGGCACCTTGGGTGTGCACTCTGCCTGCAGCGCTGTCTCTGAGCCTTTGCTGACAGGCACTGCAGCCTCGCCACACCAGGGCCTTTTTCTTTTTCCCTTGGCTACCCGATCAGTTAGAATTATCAGTAAATATTGGGGCAGGGGTTCCGTTTTATGGCTCAGTAGCCTTTTCTTTCTCCACTAACCTGGGCAGCTTTTCTGATGGGAAGGGCTCCAGCTTTGACTATGGAGGAAAGGTCCAGAAGTTTGGGCTACAGCAATAATCAGCATGTGTGTGTGTGCCTGTATGTATAAGCACTTACTTCAAATATACTGTGGCACTTGCCTAGTCAAAGGGATTCCTGGGGGCCGGCGGGGGGCTCTTTTTGGCCTACCAGTCACACACAATTCTTGACTGTGTTTTATATATGGGTGTTCATGTAGCAAGCTTTTGTGAAGTGGGGACGCCACGTGTATTGCTTCCTCTTGGGAGCCCCCTAATGAATGCAGTTTCCTCTTCTTCTCTCAGGGGCAAGGGCACTCTGTGCTCCCACCAGGTAAAGCAGAAGACATGGATGCCTCAGAGTGGAGGGTGGAAAGAAGCTTCCAAGGGCATCTGCAGCTTGGGGACTGCTGGGGCCGTGAGTCTGCAGCGTCCCTTACTACTTAATGAGAAGAACACAAACGACCGAGTACCCTGGGACCAATACACACAACTCGAGCCTCCCCTTGCCACCAGAACACAGGTGGCTGGCTGCTTTCAACTCGTAATTTTAATTAAAATCCTAGAGCTTTGGAGCAGGACTGTGACCCACTTGTTACATTTTACTAAAGCCCAGGGGGCGCGGTGGAGGGGGTCATGTCATTTGTGTAATGTCACCAAGCTAGTTAGTGGCAGATCTGGACTCAGAAGCTCATCCTCAAGCTCTCGGGAGGGCCCTGGCTTCTTCGTCCTAAAATGAGCAGGCTTCATAGCTGATCTCCACTTAGGATTCTTTGTTTTTCTTCCTCAGGCTCTTTGGTCAGACTGTCTGCGGTTGCTTGTGGCCTTCCCTGTATAGGCTTGCTTGGTGTTTACTCAGCCTGACTAAATGATGTCCTCTGTGGCCCACTTCACTTGCAGAGGGCCTCTGAGTGGGCAGCTGGGGCAAGGAAACTTGATTTGGAGGAAGGAGGGTTAGGCCCTCACTCCCCTCGTGACCACCTCACTGGCTGGCAGGACTGGGCCAGAGCAGGCCAGGATGGGGGGCCTTAGTCAGCCTGGGCTCCCAGGAGAGACAGCAGCCAGAGGGAGGGATAGCAGAGGCTGTGGAGGACAGTAATGAATGACTAGGGACCCTCCCTCTCCAAACCTGGGCCTGCAGTGACCAAGTCTTAGAAAAGAGCCGCCCAGCATCTGGGGGATGCCATTCTCACCTCGGGGCCTGTTGGCGATGAGGGAAGCAGCCACTGATTCAAACTTGGCGGCCCGAGTCTTCAGGAAGGTGAGGCAGGAAACACTCCGGTTTGGGCCTGGTGACCAGGGAGAATTTCGTTGTGCTTCCCATCAGGCTCACAGCCCTATCTTTCCCCCTCTCCTGCGGCTCTGCCCCCTCCACACCCCACTGCGGGCTGAAGCAGGAGTGGGGCACACAGGGGTGCACGAGTGGGCAGGCACCCTCGCTGGTTAAGAACCGACCCAGGGAGAGTCAGGTGTGAAGCTTAACGACCCTGGCAGCCCAGGAACCCCAGCACCACCCAAGACCCTAGGACTTTAGGAGAGAGGCAAGGATTTGGGAGACTTTGCCTGGGACTTTACAGATGCTTCTCAAGAAGTCCCCACTCTCCAGAAATTCCTGGATTGGAATAATACGATTTAACCTTTATGTCACCTTTGACATTTACCAAGATGGAAAACCATGTGAAATCCCATGGTTTATAGGATTATTAGTCCCATGGCCAGATGAGAAAGTGGAGGCTTAGAAAGGTGAAAAGCTTCACTCAAGCCATAAAGATGTTCATGCTTCTATTCACTTGTTTTTTTTATCAACATCTGTTAAATCTCTGGTATAGCCTAGGCACTGTGCTAAGGGGAAGCAGAGAGCCGAACCAAAGCAGAAGAGCTACCCCTAGGAGTGAACAGGATGCTGATGGCACCTGCAGGATGAAGCCTTCTCAGGGGAAGCAGCATCTGATCTGGAATCTTGAAAGATAGCACGTTCCCGGGGCAGAGAGGGCTCTCCAGGGAGAGACGTCAATCCCCAATGTTCACAGCACAGCCAAGTGTTGGAATAACTTCAAAGCCCACCACCTTGCTTCGCCTCGGTCTTCTAGTCCCCCTGCTAGACTTTCAGCAGGGGCTACATCAATCCCCTCACAGTGCTTGGTACACAGAACTCAACTATTTGCTGTTGAACAAAAATCCAGCAACCAACCTTAGATGCAAAGCTGTGAGAGCCACAAAGAACATTGCTACTTGAGGTTCCGGGCAAGGAATTCTCTTTATGCTTTCCTCCTTGAGTCTGTGGGCTCCAGGGTACATACGTTGCCCAGACTGGAGGCGCAGTGAATGGTCTCATGTAAAGAAGGGGCCATATAAATAATGTGGTTGGTGCTGGAGTTAAATACAATTGGTGCTGCTCCCAGGACTCACACCATGAGGACACCTGTGTATCAGGCTGTTAATCATTCAGCAATATTGATTTTGGCCTGACTCTGAGCTGGGCCCTGTGCTGTGCACTCAGGAAACCACAGTGGACATGGCAGGCTCAGGCCCTGCCCTCAAGCTGTCATAATCATTGTTACTGAGCTCTCTGGCCTCAGTTTCCTTATCTAGGAAAATGGGTGCAATAGCACCTCTCAGGGTCAATGTGAGCACTAAATGAGATAAAATATTAAAAGCACTCAGGAAAATGATGTAGATGATTAAATATATTATTTTTATAATATTTATATATTGTTATATTAATTATAATATATTATTATTAAATACTAAATTATTATATTTATTAAATATTATATTGTTATAATAAACAAATATCATTAGTTATAAATAAATATTTTTATATTAGTTTCCTAGTTAAAAAGCCTTAGTATCTTAGAACTAATAAATTAACTCAGTAAATTAGCAGGATACAAAGTCAACCCACAATAATCAGTTGCATTTCTATATACAAACAAGGAACCATCCGAAAAAGAAATTACAAAAACAGCCTCATTTCCGGTAGCATCAAAAAGAATAAAATACTTAGGAATTAAGGAAGTTAAAGACTTGTACAATGAAAACTACAAAACATTGCTGAAAGAAATTGAAGATGTAAGTAAACGGAAACACATCCATGTTCATGGATTGGCAGATTTAATATTGTTAAATATTTAACATAAAATAAAATAATTAAAATATGCAAAGCAATCTAGGAGTGCCTGGGTGATTCAGTCAGTTAAGTGTCTGCCTTCAGCTCAGGTCATGATCCCAGGACCAGGATCGAGCCCCATGTTGGGCTTCCTGCTCAGAAGGGAGTCTGCTTCTGCCCCTCTCCTCCCCATTCTCTCTCTCAAATAAATAAAATAAAATAAAATAAAACTACACAAAGCAATCTACAGACTCAATGCAATCTAAATGGTGTTTTTTGCAGAATTAGAAAACCCACCCTAAAGTTTGTATGGAATTTCAAGGAACCCCAGATAGCCAAAACAATCTTGAAAAAGAAGAGCAAAACTGGAGGACTCACACTTCTCAACTTTAATACTTTCTATAAAACTACAATAATCAAAACAATTTGGTACTGACATAAAGACAGACATGTAGACAAATGTAATAGCATAGAAAGCCCAAAAATGAACCCTCACATTTATGGTCAAATGATATTTGATAAGGGTGCCAAGACTGTCCAATGGGAAAAGGACAGTCTTTTCAACAAACGGTGTGGGAAAACTGGATATCTACCTGCAAAAGAATGAATTTGGACCCTTATCTAACACTACATATAAAAATTAACTTAAAGTGGATAAAAGACCTAGATTTAAAACCTAAAACAGTAAAACTCTTAGAAGAAAACATAAGACAAAAACATCAGGACATTGGATTAGGCAATGATTTCCAGGATATGACACCAAAGGCACAGGTAACAAAATTTAAAATAGACAAATTGGACTTCAGGAAAATTTTTTAAAATGTGCATCAAAAGACACTACCCAGAGTAAAAAGGCAACCTAAAGAATGAGAGAAAATATTTGCAAATCATATTTCTGATAAGGGATTACAAGCCAGGATATAGAGTGAACTTCTAAAACACAACAACAACAACAACAAAACCTGATGCAAAAGTGGGCAAAGGACTTGAACAGATGGTTTGCCAAAAAAGATATACAAATGGCTGATATGCACATGAAGAGATGCTCAACATCGCTCATCATTAGGGAACTACTAATCAAAACCACAATGAGATAGTGCCTTACACCCATTAGGATGACTATGAGAAGAAAGAAGAAAGAAAGAAAGAAAGAAAGAAAGAAAGAAAGAAAGAAAGAAAG